>NC_066389.1:1782801-2012150 GCF_013377495.2 Cygnus atratus | reverse complement strand
AGCGGTGGGGATGCCGAGCCCGTGAGCGCGCAGGAATTTTCCCACCCCATCCGGACCAAGGCGCCGGGGAGCTGCCGCTCGGTGCCTCAGTTTCCCCTTCCCCGCCATGCGCGGAGCGGTCCCGAGGGCGGCTTCTCCTCCTAAAACCTCATCCTCGCCCGCCACCACCTCCTCGAGGGGCGTTCCTCGAGGGGCGTTTTTTGGTGGGGTCCCCAGTCCCGCACGGATGCGACCCGCGGGCTGGGACGTTCGCAGCGCACCCGCTCCCACTCGGGTTGGGTTGCTCCCGCCGCAGGTACGGGGGCCGGTTTGTCAGGTGTCGAATCGGGGTAAAATGAAGCGAATCTGAACTGAGCAGCGGGTTTTCCTCCCCCATTCAGCAGGGCAACCGAGAGAGGGCAGCTTTTGGCTGACCCGGCCCCAAAAACCACCCGGAGCAGGGCTGCGCGCGCCCTCAGGCAGTGGTTGCGTTCCACAGGGTGCACCCATGGGTGCCCAACGCAGGCGCTGCGATAGCGCCGAGCTCGTTGTGCCTTGCAGAGGCGGGTGGGGCAGGGATGGGGGCATGGGGACGACCCCTCAAGTCCCTCAGGTGGCTTCAGGACCTCTGCCCCACTCCCCCAACTCCACCCTCCACCGCCCTCCCGTGCCCGAAGTCAGAGACCCCACAAGGATGTCACTTTGAGAGATCTTTATTAAAAACTTCGCCCCATAGGGGTTTATAGAGCCTCAACAGTACAAAATATAGACTTTTTCAACTCTTATCCCCCTCCCCCCCAAAAAAAAAAAACGAATACAAAAACAACTGTACAAAGGAGTCGTCGTCCGCTCCACGCCCCAGCAGCCCTCAAGAGCTCGGCCCTACTGGGGCCATCCCCACCGCAGCTGGACAGCGGGGGCGACGCGGTGGCAAGAAATTCACCGGCCAGATTTGGTTTCGCCTCTTCGGCGCAGCAGCCCAGCCTCACCCGAGTCGGGGGCGTTTTGGCACCAGGAGATGAAGTTTTGGTCGAAATGTCAGGGACTCGGGCGGTGACAGGCCGGGACGGTGCTGGGGGAGGCCGCCGCCGCGACGGTTGCGGGCGTGAAGCGAGTAGAACAGAGCATAGTGATTTCTCCCGCCCCGCGTCGGTTGCACGGGGTTAGTAGTTCAGAAAGGAGACACTGAGATCAACGCTACGGGCACCACCGCTCAACGCCAACCGGCTCAGTCGCGGGGCCGAGCTTCCCCATCGGATTCTAGAAAGCAAACTAGACCAGACCAGCATGCAGAGCAGCCCTCGGGACGCTGCATTAGCTCCCCGTAGTAACGGGGTCGTTGCTTCCTGCAGCCTTGCACCTCGCCCCACACCCCGTCCCGCGCAGGGAGCTCGGACATCAGAGGCGTTAATTAATTAGCCTAAGCGAGAGCAACAGCCCTCCGGGCAGAGGGCCGGGTTTGGCTACAATCGTCTGTCGCATGGGTCGCATCCATCCCAGGACGGCGTCACCGAGTCCAAGGCGTCGCGATGGCGGTTTCCCCACAGACCAACGTCGCTGCAAGTCCTTTCGGGCTGGCATCTGCCTCTCCTCCCCGAAGGGTTTGGGACCGAGGTGTCTGAGGCACTTACACCTTCCGTGCTCCACACACCCATCTTCTGCCCGTTTCCACGTGAGCACCTTGGTATTTGGTTTTGGTTTTTCGGAAGACTTTGGCTGTGAACGAGGTCCCGAACAACCCCTGAGCCACAGGAGGGTTTCTCGTACGCGTCAAGGCAGCCAGCACACGAGGGAACACAAAGACTCAGACACTTCACCCCTTCCACGCTCGCCCGAGAGCCTCCCTGGGAGCTGTCGTGACGGGCGCCCTTCGTGCGGCCACTCCTGCAGCAGGGCTCCCAGGAAGACGCCAGTCTGGGCTGCTGCCAGGTCCCACAGCAGGTTCAGAGTCCAAAAAAAAAAAACTGGGAGAGTGACTTCCGCTCGGCACTCACTGCACGTTGTTGTTAGCGATGCAGGGATCCACCTGGGGAAGAAGCCAAGAGGCCGGTGAGATGCTTCCAGATGCATTCCCCACGGGATGTGGCCAGAGCTACCATCCAGAACCACACCTGCCCCCCGCCCCCCCAATCCCCCTGCTCCCCATATCCCAAATCCCCCTGCTCCCCAAAGCCCAGCAGCCAGCCCTCGGGGCCCCGCTGCTCACCTCGGTGTAAGTGGGCGGCGGCATGAACTTGAACTCGGGGGCATACATGAAGATGGGGCTGTCGAAGCTGTCGGGATCATCGAGGAGAGGGGTGGTCGGGCTCTCCAGGCGGTGGTCTTCAGGCACAATGTCCAGGTAGCAGGGGGGTGCTGCAAGACAGGGAGGGAAAGGGTGAGCATTGCCCCACAGCGCCCCAAAAACCGTGTCGGTGGCAGGTGTGGGGCACCCCCAAGGAGCCCCCGCTGTCGCCGTGCCCCGCTCACCTTCTGGAGCATCCGGCAGGTTGAGGTCCACCCAGCTCATTTCGGAGCTGGTCTGGCTGGCCATGCTGGAGCTGCGGCTCCCGATGCCCGACCGGCTGCCGATGACGAGGGGCAGCTCCAAAATGATCTTCTTGGAGCCCGGGACGCTGACGTAGATCTGCAGGGTGGAGGATCGGAGTTAAGCGACGTCGGGAGCCAGCAGCACCCCAAGTTTACTCCCCCGCCGAGCAAGGACGCGGGGTCAGCAGCCCGAGCCACTCACCTGCAGGAAATACTCCACGCGCAGGATGTTGCAGCCCAGGATGGATGGCTTCAGCTTCTTGACGCGGATCGTTTTGCCCCGCCAGGACTCTGACATGCCCGAGATGATGTGGTTGCCCCGGACACAGGAGAGTTTCTGAGTGAACACCTTGGTTTGCCCGTTGGCCAGGTAGGTGTGCTTGGCAATGATGGCTGCTTTGGGCACCACGATGCGGGAGCAAGTGTTCTCGAAGTCGGCATTGATGCAGATCTCGTCACCTGGGGAGGAAAGGACAGCTTGCATTTAGGAAGGTCCAACCTTTTCTCTTGGGGTCTGCCCGTTTGAGCCGCCATGCACTGGTTCAACACCCCCTGATGCTCCCCCAAAACTCGTCCCACTGCCCCTTGCCTCCCCCCTTCGCTCCTCGAGCAAGGCAGGCTCCTACCTTCACAGAAGCCCTTCCTGTCGATCTGCGCGCTGACCGACACGCGGCCATCAGGAATGAACATGCAGGACACCTTCTTCTCCTTCTTGGCAGCCACTGGGGACTGTGGAGAAAGTAGAGGGTTACTTGGATGAAACCTGTCTGCTGCTCCCAGGCCATTCCCCCAAGCTTCACCTTCCCCCCCTTTGGGATCTCAGCTTCAAGTTCCTGAGAGGCTCGAGTGTCTTGCAGGGAAACGAAGGCCCAACTGCCTCACTTCACCTGCCTTGGTGTAGGTTTCTAGAAGTGACTAAGACTTCTTAGGAACTAAGCCCTTAATCCACGCTCAGCAACAAAGCCCATTAAGGGCGTCTTAATTACAGAGGTCGGAGTGACCCCACCTAAGCGCCTCTCTCAACACCCTCTGGCACCCAAACCTCCTGGAGGGTGGCAAGGCACAGCAGCACTTACCAGCAGCTCTGGAGTGTTCACATCAACGGGGTCCATAACCTCAAAGCGCTTCTTTATCTCCTGTGTGGGAAAGGACGGGCGCTCAAGGAAGGCCTTCACCCAGTAATCCACGCAGCCATACTTTCCCTTGAAGGTTGTACCAAGAGGCCTGAGAAGACAAACACCTGTTGTTAGGCACATCTGAGGCAGCAACAGAGTTTTCCATAAGACTGCGATTTATTTTTCCTCAGAGACCGTATTTGTATGATACTTACCCCTGCGGAAGCTCGAATCCGAATTTGTACTCGTATTTGTTCCCAGGTCTCAGGATTACAGAGCCATCCCCATCTGGGAAAAGAAGAGGGGAGCGTTAAGATGAAGCTCCAGGGCACTGTTCTTAAGCATTATCCCCTTTGTGCTTACCCAGGCAGCGATCAAGTCAGACGCTGCATGAGCTAGAGCAGCATTAGCTGTTTGCTAAGAGCCTCCCACACCTGTCCCCAAACAACCACAGAACTTCATGTCCTCATGAAGCGAGCAGCACTTTCACTTCCTCTTTCAACATCCGCAGCTGAGGCCACAAACACAATCTGCCTCAGTTCAGCCTGTGTTACCCCTCCCCACTGCCTCCCCTTTGGACTTCGCAGGAATATCCAACACCAACTTCCTTCCTCGCTGTTTATCTCTGAGATTTCACATCACCCCAGGTATCTCCCGGGACGCTGCCAACTCCCTCTCTGCCTACCCTGAAGCCAGCCCAACAAGGAGGCTGAAGGCAGGCAGGGAAGTTCTCCGTGCCCTGGAAACTCCTCGCCTCTGGCACCATCTGTGCGGGCCCCTCCCTGCCTACCTGTTGCAGGCACCAGGCTCAGCTCCTGCTGCCGTGCAACATCCAGCCCAAACCAATCTCATTCTGCCTGCTCCCAGCCACATCAACACCCAGGTCCTTGGTAGCAGCACGGCTGCTTTTGTTCTGGGCTCCTCACAGGGCACAGAAACCCTCACCTCTCCCTTTGCCCAGCTGTGAGGTCTCTATCCATTTCCTCGTTTCTCCCAAGTTCCAGCCACCACCCAGTTCCACTTTCAGCGGTGAGCCCTCCCACCCCAAAACTCCCCCAAAACTCCCAACCAAGACACTCCACACCCAAGGGGGCACAACCAGGACACCCCAAGGAGAGACCCACCTCCACACCCCCTCTCCCAGCCCCAAACCCTCACCTGTGGGCTGTTCCTCCAGGGTTAGGACGTCCTCGAAGCGCAGGTACTCCATCTCCTGCTTGCACTGCTGGGGGCCCTTGGCCCAGTTGACTTTGGCCACCCCGCAGGCCAGCACCTTGACGGCGCTGACGCGAGTCACCTCGGCCACCTCCACCAGCACGCGGCCGGCCACCTTCTCCCCACTACAATAAACCTTCTCGGGCTCGCTGAAGGCCACGAGGAAGGTCTTGACTTTCTTGAACATCACCATGGCTGAGGTGAGTGCGTGAGGATTCTCCTGAGGAAGCAGCGAGCGGCAATGCAGGGCAGAGATAGCTTTTTCTCCCTCGCAAGGAGGAAAAAAGGCTATAAACCACCCCAAAAAAAGGCTGGTTTCAGTCAAAAAAGAAAAAAAAAAAGGAGGTTTAAACCCCTTTCTGCCCGCCGCAGAGCCGCTGCGTAGCTCCTCCGCCTCCTGCTGCCCTCAGCGCTCTGGCCGCGGCTCCGCCGCCCGCCCCCTTTTATAGCCTCCGCCCGCCCGCCTTCCCCCCTCCCGCGCCTGTTGATGCCAGGCGACTCCACGCCGAGGGCGCGTGGCCAGGCCGTGCTGCTCGCGTGATCAGCGCGCCCATTGGCGGCCGCCGCCTTGTTTACAAGCCGGCCGGCCAATCAGCGCGCCGCCTGCGGAGCGTGGACAGCGTGTGAAGGAGAGGCGAGCGTGTGCTCGGCTGGGAAGGCGGGGGCGGGGGCGGGGAGGGAGGCGGAGTGACAGCGCGGCGGACCAATGGGAAGTGAGGACGGGCGGCGGTGGAGGCCAATGGGGAGCGGGGAACGGGGAACGGGGAACGGGATGTTCTGTTCCCTGCTGTGAGGGCCGGGGGCGAGCCCCCCGCCTGGGGCCGGGCCCTGACGTGCGTGGGGGGGGGGTCTTGGTGCGACCCCCGCCCGCTGGGGCTTCCACAGCCCCCCCCCAAGTCCCCCCTCAGTCACCTCCTGCGTTCCCTCAGCCCCCCAGTGATGCCCCCCCCCCGCACCTAAAAACGTCTACTTTGTGGTAAAAAGGACGGAATTGGGGTCTGGGGGGCATCTCTCAGCCTCCCTCCATCCTTTCTGGGGACCGTGAGGGGGCTCCCCTCATCCACCGCCATCTGCAGCCTCCAACAGGGTCCTGTGCCCCTCAGTAGGGTCCTGTGCCCCCTCCAAAGGGTCCTGTGCCCCTCAATCAGGTCCTGTGCCCCCCCCAGTAGGGTCCTGTGCCCCCTCCCTGCCTGCCAGATTTGGGCAGCCCCCCCCCCAAACATCCCTTTTGTGCGCCGTCACCCCGCTAAAAGCAAGGCATGACGCCCCCCTCGCCCCCCACACTTCGGGACCTTTCCAGCCGTCACCCCGGGGTGACAGCACCGGCGGCACGCGGCTGAGATCACCGGGCCTCGGCGTCACCGAGGCTCGTCACAGAACCACGGGGGGGGGGGGCAAAAAACCACGGGGGGGGCTGTTTTCTTATCAACAAGGCCCCCACCACGGGCTGCCCCCCCACCTCCTACCCCTGTGCCCCCACAGCTCCTCGGCCCCGTTCCCCCATGGGGATTTGGGGCGCTGCCGTGGCTCCCACTCGCGACCCACTTGCGTTTTCCTTCCTCGATTATTTTTTCCAAGCACCCGTTCCCCCCCCCCCGACTTTTTCTTTTTTTTTTTTTCCGGGGGGGGGCTTTTTTCACCACTCATTTTAAGCCCTATTATACTCCTGTGGCTCAGGAAGGGCAGCGCAGGGAGTGGAGGAAACGGCAGAACAATATTTTCGGAGTCGCCCAGGCCTCCCCACCCGCAACGAGGAAAGGGATTTTTTTTTTTTTGTTGTTTTCTTTTCCTCAGGAGTTGTCTCTTTTGTCCTTCGCCCGCTCACGTGGGTCTCGTTTGTCCATGGCTTTCTGGCACACACCCCCTGCTTTTCGCCCTCCCGTCTTCTGCTTCCCTCAGCATTAATTCACACCTGCGAGCATAAACTGATAGACTGGCCGGATAAACTGTGGGGCATAAACTGATCGCCTGCCAAGCTGCGGGACTGATTTCCCTGCTGCGAGAAGATTATTTCACAATTAGGGGCGTAATGAAGGAACTGCACCTTTTCCTGCTGCCTCTGGGGCTGGCGAGCTCTCCCCATTGTCTCCCGCAGCACGCTGGGGATAAAGGTGCTGGGTTAGTGAGAATTGCGGATTTACTCTGATTTGGCCCGATGAGCAGAGCTCTCTTGCCAGCCTCGCCAGCCGTGGGATACACGATCCCAAAGCCCCCAGCTTGGTTCTGGGCCCAGCGTTCCCTTTTTCGTGCTTTCCCTCTCTGGTTTCCTTCGCAGCCCGTCTTCCAAGAAAGACATATCCAGCCTGGCTGTGGCCGCCCATCGCGGCTCACTGCGGGACAGCAAAACGCATTCCAGCCATGTCAAAGGACAATGAAGTCCCAAGCCAAAGAGCTTGCCAAAGATATGGTCCAAGGCACGTTCCAACTCCTGAATCCTCTCCAAATTTGCTTTTAGCTGTCAGTCAGCTCCTGCCCTTTGCTCCCCTGACCTCTATCTGGCTGGAAATGCCTCCCTGGTCCTCCTGCAGAAGGAGGGGAAGCTGCGATTTCCTCAGGATGAGACTGGGTTCACGAGGTTTCCCACGCGAGCAGCACTCTGAGTTAAGCAGGGGGTTTGGAAATCGAGCTTCAGCTTGTAAACGAAAGCCTCAAAATGTCACGTCCCCTCAGAGCAAGGACATCAGAGGAGAAGACAGTTTGACTTCTGGGCAGGGGCCGGCTCTTGGGTGCTTCCTCACTCCCCCCAATGATTGTTTTAAGGCTTTCACCCCCTCTCAGCTCACTTCCCACTGGCAATGTGAGGCTTGGAGGATCCCCCCGGCCTCAATCGCTGCCGCAGGGAAGGAGAAAAGCTCTGGGTGAGGCTGTGGCAGCGCGGGTGGGTGAGGAGGGTGACCAGAGCCGTGCCCCTCCTGCTGCGCCCGGCCGGGGGCGAGGAGAGCCGCATGAGGAACCGAGTGTGCTGGGTTTAAGGAAGGTCAAAAGCACAGGGCTGGGCTGGAAACCAAGGCCCTAAGATGAGTCACGGAAAGCAGGGGCCGCTGCGTGGGTCACGGAGAAGGAATTAAGTGAGGCAGAAACCAAGCAGTGCGACTCAGCAGCTCGCCCTTCTGCTTTCGGTGCCGGGCTCCGCAATGGCCACACCAGGCCATGCTGGAAACCGTTCTCCTGCCAAGCCCTGAGGAATAAAACCTTTATTTCCTGGTTTATCGGGAGCCACAACCCAGGGTTGCCAGGAGAAGCCAGGCTCCTCTTGGTGCATCGTCTTCTGCCCCGTCCACCCCAACGCCCCGCAGCGCGGGGACCGCCGGCGGCCAGGGCTGGAGCCTGGCGCAGAGCTCCCCGGTGCTCCTCACTGCCGTTTTCTGCCTTTTTCCCCATATATGGTGACTTCCAGCACGTTCGGGGCAGGGAGGGGGAAGAGAGGGACGCAAAGGGATTCACAACAGGCCCGAGCGAAGGGACAGAGTGTGCCTGTTCTGCGGATGGGAACAGGAGCCGGGGCGGAAGAGGCATTTCCTTTGGCAGCGATGTTTGTGTGCGGAGAGCAGCGCCTAGAAAATCCCACCCCGATCATATCGGGGCCGTGTGGCCACAGCTGGAGAACGAGGGGCTGGGGGACTTGTGGGGCTGCTGGCAGGACTCCGCTGCCCTGCTCGTATCTGCTGGCGTTCGGCCGCGGCCACATCCAGAGCGCCGCAGTGATTCGGCGGCGATGGGGCTGCTCGGCTCGGCTGGGTTCAGAAGCAGGAAGGCTGAGGCAGAGAAGCAAGGGGAGCATTTCCGTCTGTGTTTCTGAACAAAAACAACAGTTTTGGTTGCGGTGCCTGACGTGGGGCAGGGGCCACAACACCGCCGGCTCTCTGGAGGTGGACGGGGTTGAGTTGTCCCTTGGTGAAACGGGCTGGAAAGCTCTCGGGGCACATCCCACAGATCCCCAGTACCGAAATCAGCTTTTTGCTGCTGCCATCCACAGCAAGGGCTTGGCTTTCCGCTGCCTGCAATTTGCAGCGCTGTGCAGGCTGCCTTTGGAAAGGCTTTGTGCACGCACGGCACGGACCTGGAGCCCCTTCTCCCCTTCCCAATCCCTGCTGAACAGGGAAGAGTCCTCACAGGGCTTGAGCGTGAGGATTTTTCCCCCAGGGCCCAGTTTCCCAGCTCCTGCCAGGAACACGACGTGAAAGCTCTCCCTAACAGATGGTTCTTTGCTGCGACGGGATTTCTTCACCTCTTTTCTGGCCAGATTGTGTTTTTGCAAGAGAGCCGGGGGGAAAGTCGGAGCTGCGAGTCAACAGCCTGTGACAGACCGGGCTTGGTCATCCACAAACAAGGAGGAATTTGACTTCTGAAGCTTGGGAAGTCCCGTGTCTCTCATCTGCCCTGGGCAGGAGGACTCGCTTGCATCAGCTGCTCATGCTGGGCTCTGCTCCGTCACCCAAGTCCTGCTCTTCTGCAAGACCAAAGCCAGCCCTCTGCTTTCCAAACCAACCCACTGGGCCCCCTGTGCCTCTGGTGGCAGCCAGACTTTAAATCTGTTGTTGTTAAGAGAGGAAAAAGTGTTGGAAAGCAAAAGTTTTCCTGAGCCCCCCTCCCTGCTCTGTCTGGGTATCCCTTGCAAGGGCCCAACGGAGGTTGTGCACGATGGAAACAGCAAAGAAATAAGGAATATTTCTAACTTTTCCGCAGCCAAGGCTGTTCTCAGGCTGCCACCGCTTGTGTTTGTGCCTGGGGTCAAGGGGACGGCTGCTGGAGACGCTCACCCTGAACGTAAAGCTCCCTAAATCTGAAAGATTTAGGACCTAATTTAGCAGAAAATAAATCTTTAGCAGAAAGACTTAGCACCTTTCGGGGAGCGTTTGGTGGTGCTTGGGGTGAGGGCTGACACCCACGGGCCGCGGATCTCCCTGCAGGCTCCGTCCCCTGCTCCTCATCCCTGGGATTTTGCGGACATCTAGAGGCCTTTCCAGGAACGGCACGGGCTGTTGGAACGCGGGAGGGATTGACTTCCTCCATCCATCCTTACGGGCTGGTTTTTGGGTTTACGGAGGTGCCAGGCTGACCACATCGCTCTGTCCGCCCTGCTCAGTCCTAGGTGGACGTCTGGGGATGAGCGTTCGTGGATTCGCTTCGTGCATTACCTGCTCGCACGAAGGAAGGGCTGTAAAAAACTGTGAAAATGGTGGAATTTCCACTTCGTGAGCAAAACGCTGGGTTGGACCCCCAGAGATCGGGGTTCTGTGCATCTGCTGCCCAAACGCCGCTGGCAGCTTACTTCTTTTTGTTAGATTAGAGACTTTTTGTCTTGCCAAATGCTTGGAGAGCACCCGGCCAAGCCCTCACTGAAACGTGCCCGTGTCAGCCGCCGTCCCCACGCACGTTTCCTGCTGGTGACGCCGGTGAGGCTTTGGCCATCACGAACCTGAAGCCAACTCTGACCCCAGGCTCTGGGGAGGACGTGTGTGTCCCGGCCTTAGCATCTTGCTAACAAAACGTGCCACGGCATGGCGTGAAACGCACCCCTCAAAGCTGCATGGTTGGGCAGCTTTTAGACCGGTGTTACCGTTTTGGAGACCTACATATGGTCTGGAGAGCTCTGGTTTGCAGGCTGGTGGCTCGGCAGCTCCAACTTACACAGCTTTGTACCCTCGCTGCAGCACCAGGAGCTGGCCAAGCCAGCTGCCTCTGCTGACCGGCTCATTTACTGCTAGGGGAAAGCTGCTAATGAAGATTCATCTTTGGCTACTACACCTCATGCCCCAAGAAAATGCCTTGGCATTTCTCTACCTGCTAGAACTCGGAGCCAGATGGGATTTAAGTGACATTCCCCCGAGACCCGGTGCTGTTGACAAATGTGTACAAGGTCAGGCAAACCCCGGGTTGGATTTAGACTGGGAATTCCCTTGCTGCAACCACTCAGGTTGGGCATCTGCATGCAGAATGGCCAAAACCAGGCTCGCTTATGAAAATGCTGGCCAGTGTTGCCGGGGTCTTTTTTAGCAGGTGACATATGCTAGGAAACCGAGGGCTCGATCCAAAGTCTGCTGACGTCAATGGAAATACTCCTGTCGACATCAATGGGCCTTGGATCCACGCCTACGTTCCAGCTCTTTATTTCAGACTGCAATCTGGCAGGGGTGGAAAGGGCTCTCTCCTCCTCACAGCCTTCAGCACGTCTTTGAGAGGCCTTGCTTCCCCCAAATTGTTACGCTTAGGATGCAGAGTACGGAACAATCCTGGGAGCGGGCTCCAGCCCATTCAGCGCCGTGCATGCCTGGCCCCCCACCAGGCTCGGATTTAGGCACCGGCGTCGTGTGCAGGAAGTGGTGGCCGTGGCCGTGACGTGCTGCGCCTGCCTGGTGCCGGCCCTAACCAACACCAGAGCTGGGGACCCTGGGGAGCTGCTCAGGGCAGCCTGGGTCGCCTTTTCCGGCGAGCTCTGCCCAAAGCCCTCTCTTCTCACGGGCTCTGGGGTTTGTCCGGGGACTGACGTGGAGATGCCTTCAATGCACCGGACCCAGGGAACTCCGGTTTTCTTTTCAATGGGAACAACGCCTTTGGAGCCCAGCTCATGGCTTCTTTTCCAGCTGGGAAGTCAGTGAGCGGGCTGGGAGGCGCGAGCCCCGACACCAACCCTCCTGCCAGGCTCTGGGTCGGGACAGAACTAGCACTCGGTGGGGTGTGCTGCGCTGCTTCCCTGCCATGCCCATACACCCAGGACACGTGTGGGGTCATCCCTTTGCATTGCTGGGGGGTCCTGGGGGCTCTCCTGTCCCCGATACACAGCCGTGGAGGTACCACGAGGCCTGGGGAGCGAGGGGCCATCGGGCAGCGAGATCCTCAGCTCTCCATCAGGAACGCCAGCCTCTCCCCATACATGCTTGGTGTCACCAGCCCAAACCTAAGGATAATTTTATTGTGCATTGTAAAATCTGTCCCTCACTGTGTGACCACGATGCTGTTCATGGCAGCGGCGTAGAGTTGCTGCATGCTGCCGAGGAGCCGCCGTTTCACCCCATGGCTCCCTCGTGTTGCTGCATAAAGTCAGCCCTGCTCCTGCACGGAGCTCCGGGACTATTCATGCTGCGGGCTGGTCGGGGCTGCTGAGGGTTTTATCCCTTTGGGGGAACATTGTCACCACCACGGGGACCCGTGACGTGGTGGAGCGGGGTGGTGAGGCAGACTGGCTGCTCTCCTGCCTCAGCGCGGGTATATATAAACCACAAAGTGCTCCAGAGTAAAAGGAGCAGTGGGTGGAAGGCGAGATATTATTATCTTCACCTGCTGCTGCCGACCAAAGAAATGAGACAGATGACAGGAAATGAGGACTTCAAAAATAGACACCTTTAATGTCAAAACGCTCAGGGATTAGCGAGAGCAGCACACGAGAAACAGAGAAACTCTCATGCTAGTCGCTGTGTGCTTCGAGACTATGTTGGAGGAGGAAATATGCTGATATAGCTCAGAAACATCTCTGCATTCACTGTCTGGTGGAAGAGACAGAGGTGAAAAAAAAAATGGACCAAAGAAGCTGGGGGTGCACTGAAACGTGACTTGCAAAACCTTGGTTTCCACATCCTCCTCACCTGGTGATTTGCTGTTCTCCTTCCCCAGCTGCCTGCCCAAATCCTGCCCACGGCTGCCAGCTCGCGTCTGCGAGGCCGGGGCTTTGCAAGGCACTCGTGGCTCCGTGGGACAGGGATGGCAAAGTTTTAATGAGTCCTCTTCATTAAAAAAAAAGCATATGGAAAATATTTCTTAACTTATAGAACTCTGCTTTACTTAAAACCTCTTAAATATATTAAACATCTAATTTGACCTCACCTCCGTATTTATGTACATCTGCTAATAGTTCCCCTGCCCATCAGTACAGCTGTAGGGCTTTTTGCCAGCTCAGTGTCTTCATTATTAATTCTCTTTTACAAGTCAAACCTACAGTCTTGGTTAGATGTGAGCTGGGCTGTGACAGTAACAGAGAGAGCTGGGCCCAAAGGAGAGGAATGCTGAGTGGTATTTTTTTCTCACTGAAACTCAACGCTGGTCCAAAGTCCAGAACTTGCTATACTGAGTCTTAGACAGGTGCCAAGACAACAAAGAAAAATAGCAACAGGAGCTTGAAATGGCGGAGACCTGATGCTCTGCACCTGCAGAGGGCTGGAAATCAGTGGCACCAGCCCAGAGAAAGGAGGGTTCCGTGTGGCAGGGTCGAATCCAGCTCTCGTGGAAAAAAACAACCCTCAAAGCTTGGTCACATCACTCTGATGACCGTCTGATTGCCTTGCTCCGCGTGACTTCAGCAGCTGCAGTGTCAAGGGGCCCCAAATCCACCTGACGACATTTTTTGACTGCTAAAAACTGGGATCTGGGCTCTGAGCCTGTTATTGCTGAACCTGTACGGTCCCTGAGCCAACGCCTGCTGTAGTAGCTCAGAAAGGACCGGTGTCTTGCCAGAGGCTGTGCTTGGCAGGAGCACCCAAAGGCTTTGAGGGGCAGAGGCTGTCCAAGCATGCCTGCGCCCTGGCTGTTTTTTTCTTTGGTACGGCCGCGATATCCTCACCTTTAGGAAAACACGCACCAGGATCCAACATAAAAAAACAGGGATTGGCCTGCTGGGAGAGGAGCGAGGTTCAGTCAGTGCCATGTGTGCAGGAGCAGCAGAGACAAACTGGAGTCTCAGCGACTTCTGTCTCCAGCGCTCCCCTCTCCAAAGGTCTGGGGCTCCGATTCCTTCTCGCTGTAGAGCTACTTGATCCGAGACGAGGCATCTCTCTTGATCTGCAAGGCATGGGCCTTGAGTCAGCAGTGCTCTCATCTTACCCCTGCGCTGTACGCCATGCCAGCGGCGGGCGGCCAGCGGGAGTTAAAAGCGCGATTGAAGAGCCCAAAGACTAGCGGCGAGGAGGAGGAGGAGGAGGAAGGAAGGAGAGGCGTGCGGGCAGCCTGCCCCAGCCTGGAAGATGTGCAGCTTCTCAGCGTCGGGCAGGAAGACCCTGGCATCCTCCAGGGCTCCGTGAGCCGCCATGGTGAAGTTGGCGTCCCCCGAGGTCACCACGTCGAAGACGCACGACTGGAAGTAGACGTCCTCCACCGGCAGCATCTCCTTGCAGAGCGCCCGGGCCGCCTCGGCCGCCGCACGGCCGCGGCAGCACTCGCTGCGGGAGATGCGCTGGCTGCGGGGGCAGCCCCCCACGCAGAGCTGCAGGTCCTGCTCCTCCGTGAAGGCGTGCGCCACCTCCTCGGCCGCCCGGATGGAGAAGGAGAGCTGGCGGCCGGCCTGCCGGACGGCAATGGTGGTGCCGATGTACTCGGCTCGGATCTCCACGTGCCGCCCGGGGCTGAGCTCCCGGATGGCCAAGCTGCTGCCGCCCGGCCTCTCGCCACCGTTCACCGAGCCGTCCTCGAAGGCCGCGGGCAGGTTGCCTATCTCGGCCTGGTAGACCTTCTGGTCGATGCACTCCTTCATGTTCTTGAATATGATGGTGAGCTGCGGAGAGCAGAGCGGAGGCGGGTTGGTCGGGCCTGCCCCACGTCTCGTCTACAGGAGGGCAAAGCAGATCCCACCCTTCTTCCCCTCTGCCCCCCACCAGCTCTCCCACACTACCGCAGTCCTTTCAGAAAGCGATTTCCTTCCTTAATACCATTTAACCATCTGCAAACCTGGACAGAGCGCACAGCAGTACCCCACACACCACCCAGTAACCCATCCCCAGGCTGCAATGGGAGCTCTCCCTGGTCCCTGAAGGACCTTCATCCCTCTCATTCTGCGGACATTAATGCCTGATCCCACATGGGTTTAGCTACCACTGCCCTCCCCAGCCCTTTTATCAAGGCACGTCCCCTCAGGGAGCACCCCACACCGCTGCACCCCGGAGCAGGTTTGCTGCCAAACCCTAGGCGCCGGCGTTACCTTGCTCGTGACCGTAGCGTTGGACCCCTTGGCCACCGGGGCGCTGGTGGCTTGCACGAACAAGTAGTCATTGTCCAAGAGGGGCCAGGAGCCCTCCACCCGGCAAGTGTGGAAGTCGTCGTGGAACGTACGGATGTGGGGGTCCCCAAAAGCCGCGCAGTGCTGGTAGCTGGGGGGCTGGCCGTGCTTGTAGAGGAAACTCTTCTCGTAGTTGCAGATATCCAGAGACTCGAAGCCCTGGTGGTTGGGAGCTGGGGGCCGGGGCCGGGGCGGGGACGTGGGGCCCTCCTTGGAGCAGTTGTTCTGGATCATCAGGTCCTCGATGCCGTGCACGGCGGAGTGGAAGGCCAGGTCGCCCCGGCACGTGCGAGCCGTCTTGCGGGTGCAGTGGGAGTAGGAGCGGAGGGCGTTGCAGTACGCCGCCGTCCTGCCGGAGCCGCGCAGGTTGAGGGTGGCGGCCACGTACTCGGAGTTGCAGCGCAGGATCTTGCACTGGGAAGAAACTGGGAGAGAAAGGACGGCCCAGGGCGTCCCAGTAGAGCTGCAGGGGTGGGGAAGGGGCAGCCCCACCGCCTCCCGCCGCCGGTCCCACGATGGGGACGCTTCCTGGGAGCGCCTGCGGTAGGGAGCTCAGCGGCCAGTTTAAATGACCAGAGGGAATGAACCCAGGGTCACCAGCTGCAGAAATGGGCTGGGACCCAGCGCAGAGGCAGCATGGGGAAGCACGGGGCCGAGGGGCTGTGCTGGGGCAGCTGGGACTTGAGATGGTACCTGGGGCACGAGCACAGCCGCGAGCCAGCACAGCCATTGCGACCGTGACCCTGGGACGTGGCTCAGACGGAGATTCTTCGCCCCAGGGCTTGCCAGGGGACAAATGGGAATTTCTGAGCTGGGAAACCCCCTCGTCCCATTTCAGCCTTGGCCAGGCTGGGCAATCACTCTTTTGTGATGGGTCAGACTGCACCAAGGACGTCCTGCCGCCCGGGCTTCTTTCCACCACGCTGCCACTGCTCCGGGAGGGCTAACGAACTCGTCCCAGTGGGCACCAATTAGCTCATTAAGCAGAGGGGCTATAGAGGAGAGCAGACCCCTGGAGGGCTCCCAGGGGCATCCTCCTGCTGCCCACCCTACAGCTGTGGAGGGATGAGGGCACTCAGTGCCTGGGACCCCAATGAGAGGCTCTTGGGCTCGCTCCAGTCCTCTCCTGGGGGCTCTGCCATGGTGCTGCCCCCCACACCCTTGGGGGCTGCAGCTCCTGCTGGCGTCCCTGCCACGGACGGGGCTTTGGCACCGCTCTGCCCGGGCGGCTCCTTACCATGCCTGCAGAAGAGGAGGAGGAAGAGTGCTCGAAGGAAGAAGCCGGGGCTCTCCAGCTGCCCGGGGCTCTTATTGCAGGCAGGTTTCCCCATTCCAATCCATGCAGAGCCTGGGGGGTCGCTCACCCGCTGGCTGCGCTCTGCTGCATCCGGCAGCTCCCCTGCAAGCAGAGAGAGGTGGGATCGGAGAGGTGCCAGCGCACAGGAGCTGCAGCAGGAGGTGCCCGGGGCTGCAGGTTTGGAGTCACCAGCTGCAAAAACGCAGCCCTGCAGGGCTCGGCTGCACTGCTGCCTCCCGGGGAAGGCGAAATTTGGGGCAAAATCCCAGAGGGTTTGGTTTCTTTTAGCTGTTTTCAACCACTGCAGCTTGGGGAGCACCAGCGGCTCGGGGACGCTTCCCAACACGGGCACGAGCAGCTGATGTGTGCGGAGAGGACCCACGCTGCCCTACACGCTGGGTACGCGTGGGCTGCTCTGTCCTTCTGCTGGCCCTAGCAGGTGGAGGGCAGTTAAAACCCAAGCTCTGGAGTGCAGCATCCCAGGGCTTAGGAGCTGAAAAGCTGAATTCTTAGCGTGGCCGCCGTGAAGCCCGCAGCCAGCACCGGTGGGTGCCACCAGCACCTCCTGCTCCGTCCAAAAACCTTCCCCCTGCGGCCAGCACGTGGCTGCTCCCCCTCTGAGCCCCCAGTGCTGGCTCCGGGTGAGGGAGGCTCGAGCTGGCCCAAGGGCGATGCGAGGAGCACGTCGCCACTCGCTGTGCGTGGCTGGGGTCCAGCAGCTGGCTGCGGCTTCTTCGGAGGGGCTGGGGACCTGAGCCCTTGGTGGCTTTGTTACCGGCTGGTTGTTAATCACTTGCTGGCCAGCCTTTTGCAAACGTCCTTTTGAAGCTACTGCTCGTGAAATCTGTGTTTTCCCCCTTCCCCTTTAGCTGTGTGCCATGCCAGAGGCTGCCGCCCGCAGCGGTGTGCCTGGTGCCCTGGGCAGCCCCAGGAGCGCGTCCTGCCGACACCACGCCTGCTGGTAAGTGAAAGCTGCAAGCGGGAGGGAAAAGAGCCCGAAGTCTCATCTCGCTCTCAAAAAATAAATAAATAAAATAAAAGGCAGTCCCGCAGCACTGTCTAGCACCTTCCAGCTCCCTTTGCTGTGGCTGCAGCCATCAAACAAACACCATTAGCTGTACTGGCTGGCGCGGTGACGTAGCCGCGTGTTGGCAGCCCCCCGTGTCCCTCTGCCAGCTGGATTAATGGCTAACGGGGCAGATGTCTGGAGCGAAAACATTGCCTCAAACCTGCTGGCGATGCTCCGGCTGCCAGCTGCTCTCGGCCGGCTGTGCTGGAGGGGGGGAAACTGCCCCCTGCAGCCGGGGATGGGGACACCGGACCTGGTGCCACGGCCCGGAGCCGGGCTCACGTTCAGCACACCAGCACAGGAGGCACAAGCTCTGGGTGTGCTCCGAGCCTCTGCCCGTGCCCAGAGCTTGGCCCAGGAGCTGCTCGAGCAGGTTGGGAGCTGCCGCGCATCCCTCCTGGAGCTGGAGACCCGAACCCCTGGGGTTAGTGGCATGGAGGGGACGTGTCCGCATCCCTGGCGCAGCGCTCGGCTGATAACCAGCTGGTTAATGTGTAATGGGACGGCGTGGCTCTGCCTGGGGCAGGGAGAGGCCCCACCATGGGGCCTGCAGGCAGTGGGACCTTCCTCGGGATGTCCTGATCCCAAGGAGAAAGGCGGCAGCAGTGCCTGGAGACCCTCCGGGAGCCCAAGGAGATGTCTCGGTGGTTCCTGGACAGTTCCTGGGGCAGCAAAGGGTGCTTGGACACCCCAGTCCTCCCGTGGGGTCCCTGCTCACGGCACCCTGGGGCACCCCTGGGTGCCTGCACCAACGTCCTGCCGCTGGCACCCTCGTCCCTGCCCTTGCTTCGATGCAGCCCCGCTCACCTGCATCGGCTTCCTCCGGACCCCTGGCCCTGGGGGCTCCTTCCCTGGTGGCCACCCGGGCTGCCTTGTCCTTGTCACCCAGCTCGACCCCAAGTGCCAGCCCCCGCAGGGAGGCAGCCCGCAAGGTGCCAGCCTCTGTCCTCGGCACCTGCCTGGCCTCGCAGCCGGATAAAACCCGGGGCACTGCGGGGAGCAGACCCCGCTCCTCCTCCTCCTCGCTACCTTTGCTCCGGCCTCTTCGCCCCGCGGGGCAGGGGATGGGTGTCGAAATAGAGCCGCCTAAATTTAGCCAGGCAAAAACCCGGCCAAGAACAACAAGCGCAGGGTGCGGAGGGAGAGGGTGCGTGGCACAGGGGGGCAGATGAGCCTGAAGAAGAGGAGGAGGCCTGAGGAAGAAGGGGGAACGAGGCTGCCCTGGCTGCGTGGGGCCTCCCCCTTTAGGGATGGGGAGGAAAAGGGTTTCTGCTCGCCCCAATGTGAGCTCTCGTGCGGAAACTGAGCTCTGGCAGCAGCTGTGGAACCGCTCCTCACCCGGGAAGCGGGGCAGGGAGGGAGGGACGGGGGCTGCTCGTTGCAGAACAAGCTGAAATCCGCAGCCGGGCTCATGTTTTAAGTGCACCAGTCCATCTTCCTCATGGGTTGTGGTTAGAGGAAGGGAAAACAAGGAATAAATACCAGCTTGGGGCCAAATCCCAGCTGGTTGTGCATCAGCAGCCACCAGAGGAGGAAGGCTTTGGGCGCCCGTTTATTTTTTGTTCCTGGATGCACGGAGGCTTTGCAGCTCCATTCCCTGCCCGGTATTTATGTGCTGGGTCTGTTACCTGGTAACGAGGGATAACTGGAGAGTGGAAAAAATGTTGTTTAAAAAATAACACCCGAATCCCAGCGCAGCCTCCCGAGGTCCATGCTGGGTGCCCGGCATCCTCCCATCTGGCTTCCCCGCAGCGAGCCCCCGGCACCGACACCGAGCCGGGGAATCGGTTACACGCAGGGCAGGGGCCGGGCAGGTGGGAATTCCTCCGGGAACGGCAGCCGGGGCCATCTGGGCTGGGCGAGAGCCGCTCGGCATCCCACCCACCCGCCTCGTTTGGCCGGGGAAGATTTCAGATGAAGGAACCAGGCTGGGGCGTCCCGGCTGCCGCAGCCCCGAGGGTGGAGGCTGGGTGATGGGGCACCCCGGGACTGGGTGCTGGGGGTGCTGGGGAGGTGCTGGATCCTGAAATGAAGCCATCGGTTGTTTCAGCAACGTCAGGATGCGGCAGCTCTCCGAGCCGGGGCTGCAGGCATATGTTGGGCCGAGGAGGCTGGGAATTTCTCCCAGGCTGGCAGAGCGTCGCGGTACCGAGCCAAAAGCATCTGCGATCAAACCTCTTCGGAAAGCCAGCTCCCCACTTCCCACCAGCAGAATCAGCTGGAGGTTTAGGAGGCGCAAAACCCCGATCCCACCAGCTGGGTCCCCAAATCCTGCCGCCGCGGGGCTGTGGAGCTGCCCGCAGAGCAGCTGGCCTCACCCCAACCCTCCTGCCCCGAAGGATGAGGGTTTCCCAAGCACCAGGAGTGGGGAGAGACCCCGGTCGTGGTGCGAAGCAGGCAGTGGGGGGGGGGGGGTTTCTCTGAGCATCACCCATGTGGATGCTCATCTGGGGAAGGCTGGAGGTCGAGCTGGTGCCACCACAGCTCAGCTCCAGCCCCTGGTCCAGCCCCAGCACCAGCACAATGAGTTTGGCAAGGATTTGGTATCGCAGGATGGTTTGGGTTGGAAGAGACCTTAAAGATCACCCGGTTCCAACGCCCTGCCACAGGCAGGGATGTCACCCACTGGGTCAGGATCTAACCCCGGGGCTTTTGAGGTTGGATTTGCCCTGGGAGACCAGCTCCTGCTTGGCTCTGAGCTGCAAACCCCCTGCTATGGGGGTCATCAGGAGCACCCCGGGGGGGGGTTGCACCCAAACCAGCCAGCGTGGAGGGGGACGCTCAGCAAATCACACCTCAAAGCACCGGTCTCAGAGGAGCTGTCTGCCTCCATCGGGGCTGCGGATGCGAGTGGCCGGGGGCAGACCAGCCGCCAGCATCGCTCGCTGTGCTGCTGAGCGCCTACAGCTCATGCACCCGAGCATCCCTCGGGTACGGGGCCAGCCAGATTCCGGGGCTCGGAGGCAGGGAGGAGCCGTGAGCATCGTCCCCGTGCCTGCTCCCGCCTCAGGATCACGGTCGGAAGAGGGGCAGGTGCCTGGGAAGCCGGGATTTGCCAGGAAGATGGTGCCAGCTCCTTGGAAGAGAAGATCTCGCTTCTCTCCGATGGAAAGGATATGTGCGTGGTGCTCAAACCCAGAGCCTTCACCGCGCCTGGCACAGAGCCCCCTCCCCTCTCTCCCACCCAGCACAGAGGATCCCCATGCTCCACTCACCCTGGCAGCGGTGGGTTGCGCTGCCCAACGCCCCCAGCACCTCGGGCACGAATCCTGCCCTGGCTTCGCTCAGGGTCCCCCCCCTGGGTGGCAGCGAGGGGGGAATCGCTCCTGCTACTGCCCGGGCTCGGTGCGGAGGGAGCGGAAAACAGCTGAGCTTTACGACAGCCCGATCCGTCACCGCAGGAGGAGAGGGGCTAAGTCGGTGCTTTAAAAATAGCCAGCAGTATTTTTGATCCCGAAAGCTGGATTCCAGTGGGGAGGGGAAGGGAAAGGGAGGGAGAGCCGAAGGTTTCCAAACGGCACGCGGCCACGCGCGCTTCAAATCTGCGGGCAGAGCGAGCCACGCGTGGGATGGGCGCGGGGTCCTGGTGGGACCAGGTGGAGCTGCGGGTCCCGGGGGTTTCCCCAGGCTCTGCAGCGTGAATCCCACCGCAGGGACCCCGAGGCGGGCTCCCATTTCGGCTGCACCCCAAACGCAGGGCGGCCGCATGGGGCAGAGGGCCTGCGGGGAAGGGCCCTTCTCCCAGCCCTGCGAGGAGCGAGCTGGAAAACCCAACGGAGATGCAGATCTTGAATTAAATTAAAGTTTTCTTCCAGGTTTCGCCAGCTTTTCTGCTCCCCTGCTCGACTTGCTTGGAGGAGCAGAAATCTCGGTGCTGCAGGTGGAGAGGGAAGACCTCGAGGAGACTGGGGGAGGCCTGGGGAGCTGCGCCCTACAACCGTAGGCGCCCCCCGAGCCCCCTGCCCGCACCCACACGGGGCTGGCATCCCTCGGCCCCCTCCGGAGGAAAAGATCCCGCTCCCGTGCCCGGGCACTGCTCCCGAGATGCCGACGTGCAGATAAATCACCCGCCCGCGGCACCTGCTCAGCAGCTGCGGGGCAGGGGAGCGCTAAAAAAAGCTGGGAGCAGATGGGGCCGGAGCCCCCCCCCCCCCCTTCTACCCCCTGCTCAGTTTGGCCAGCGGTGCGGGAAGGCGGCGATGCCGGGGGAAACCGTCGCGTTGCCTCCCCGTGCCTCAGTTTCCCCATCCCTTACCGCAGCGCCCCGGCATCCGCACGGCCCCGTGGGGGATTTGGGTCCGGGTCCCGCTGCGTGGGTGCTGCTGGGGGCGGGGGTCCCCCCGTTTTGTGTCCCCCCCCCCCCCCCCCCCCGCGCGCAGAGCCCACACAGGATGCGGCCGGGGGCTGGCGGAGGGGGGGACCCCGGGGACAGCGGGGACACGGTGCCACCAGGTGGCAGCAGCACGTCGCGAGTGGCAGCGGGGACCCGGGGTGGGGGGGGGCTGCGGGGCCGGGCCTGTCGGGGCCAGCAAGGGGCACGGGGGGGGGGTTTGGGGGGGCTCTGCTCCGTGCCTCAGTTTCCCCACTCGTGCTTCCACGCTCCTCGAGGCGCACTGCTCGCGCTGCTGCCCGGCTAAAGGAGGGGTAAAACCAGGCTGGGGGGGGGGGGGGGGGGCTTGGAAATCACCCCCGGGGGGGTTTTGGGGAGCGGCCCCCACCCTCCAGGGCTCACCCACCCGGCCCCAAGCTGGTGGCAGAACTGGGGCAAATCGCCCGCGGTTGGGGCCGCTCAAATCCCCAGCGTTGTTTCCGTCGGCCGGCAGCTGATGCTGGGATTTCGAGTGGTTTTTTGGATGCTTTGAGCAGAGATTTTGGGAGGAGAGGAGAGGGGCTGGGGGGGGGGGGGGGGGGGGGGGGGGGCACATCTCTGCCCATGGCTGTCCTGCAGGGAAGGGATTTTCCTCGCTCCCGGATGGAAGGAAATGAATTCTGCAGCAAATTTCTTCAGAAAGCTGCAGCCCAAGAATACCTGGAAACGGTTGGGTTTGAAAGGGGGAAAAAATAAAAACAGTCTTCAATTTATGGGATTGTTTAGGAAGGGAAATAGAGAAATATCCCCCCCCTCCCCCCCCCCCCCCCCCCCCGATGCGCAAGGGATCGGAAAATGCAGTAAATCAGCTGGAGACTTCCCAAACTCAGTGCAATTGTGTGGCCGTGACATGGGACTCGAGGGGGCTTCCTCTCCGGGGCCTCGGCTGGGAGGGGAGGAAGAAACGGGGGGGCTCCCAGTGCCCCCACTGCCCTGCCGAGCTGCGCTTCGGAGCAGGCGACCGAAACCCTTGGGCGTGAGGCGCGTGAGAGCGTGGGCACGGGGTGTGCGAGCGTGGGCACGGCGTGTGCAAGGCGTGCGAGTGTGGGCACAGTGTGTGCAAGGTGCGTGCGAGTGTGGGCACGGCGTGTGCAAGGCGTGTGAGTGCAGCCCGGGAGCACGCGTGGGTTTTCGAGGCACCCCCTGCCCCTGCGCTCGCCTGGGGCGCTGGGCACGTCCGCAGCACGGGTGCCGCTCGTCGTCACCGCACCGCCGTCACCCAGCCGTGTGGCACGGGGCGCTCCGTCCCAACCACCTCCCCTGACATCTGTGGTCCCTGCAGCGGGGCACCAGCCCCGGCCCCGTTGCGTGCTGCCCATCAGGTGCCTCTGAAAGCGGGGTGCGCCCGCTTCGCCCCTGCCGAGCTTTGCAGTTTGCCCTAAAACCAGGCAGCCTCGAGCGCCGTGCTCTGCTCGAGCGCTCTCGGAGCTCGCTGGCAGCAAACGGGGCTCCGAATCCGACCCGGAGCACGGGGAAAGGCGTGAGTCCCCAGAGATTAGAGGGTTGGGTTGTGGGGTTTTTTTTTTTGTTTGTTTGTTTTTTTCCACAAAGCCATTCAGGGCCTGGAAAGGCTGCCTCTGTCCCCTCGAACCAGTCCGGCTCGCCGGCACTGCTATGCAAATCGGTCAGCGCTTTTGCAGGCGACATCGGGACCTGGATGTGCAGGAGCTGCCGGGGTAAGGCACTGCTGGGGCCGGCGGGGCTGCTTCGAGAGAGGCAAAACGAGAGAGGAATGGGTAATTGGTCTCCGTGCTTAACTAAGGGTCAGCGCAGGGTTTGGCAGCGCGGTCGGCTTGCTTTCGCTCTCCTTTTTGCAGCTAGGGATTAAAAAAAAAAAAAAAAAAGCAATGTTTGGAGGGGGGAAATGTGCTTTTTCTGTCTCTATTTCCAACTAAAATGTCTTTAATCTCCAGCTGGGGGGGGGGGAAAGGGAGTGCTCCCAGCCCAGCTGCATAGGAATGAACAGCATCCGACGCTGTTGCTTCGGCTTTGCTGGCAAAACCCTGCCGGGAGCTGCGAGCGGGGCTCCGGAGGCAAAGCACAGCTGCCTACCTCCCACGGCAGCCCCCAAAACCCCCTGGAGCCCCCTCCTCATGCAGGAAATTCGGCACCCCCGGGTGACCCCAGCACCCCCGGTCCCGGCGCGATGCTGCTGGCGCGGTCGGAGCCCGGCAGCGCTCACGCTGCAGCCGCTCGCCGCCGCCTCGCCAACTTTTAATTGTTTGAATCCCAGCTGCGATTTTCTGCTGCCTCCTGTTTTCTCCTATTTTCGGGAATAATAATGACAACAATAATGCAGCAAGTAGGATTTTCGTTTTGGCAGCGGCCGTGCTGGGGTTTGGGGTGCAGGGGTGGGGGACCAGCACCGTTTCCTTTGTCCGTGGGGCAGGGCAGCGATGGGTTAATGCAGAAAAGCCGGGCTCGACCTGGCCCATCCACACAAACCTGCCCCTCTGGCGTAATGGTGCAGGGCTGGTGGTGTTTTTTTTTTTTTAATTTAATAGACTCGTCCGTCAGTGCCGCTCACGGGCCTGCCCGCTGCTGACACTCGCCCCGTCTCTTTTCCTTCGCCAAACTTTTGCCAAGGTCAGGGGCTCGGGCAAACAAATAAATTGTGTTTTAGGGGATGGTGAAGTCAGCTCTGGAGAGGCTGGAGGAGGCCGTGTTGATCCCCACACTGCAAACCGAGGGGAAGAGAGAAAAAGCAGCCATGTGCCTCTTTGTGAGGGGAATGAAAATGGGTCCCGGTGGCCGCCAACGTTGTGATAGGCACAGGCGCCGTGGGAAATGGGCGCCCTCAGAACGAGGAAAATCAGCCCAAAGTGGAGCCACAAATGCTGAAGCGATGGGTGGAGGTGTGGCGAGGTGCTGGGACGCTGCTGGCCCCAGCCGGGTGCCAGGGGGTGCTCCCAGGGGGCTGCAGCCCCCCCTGCCCCAGGATGCGCGAGGGCTGGGTCGTGCCCGTCCCGTCCGGGCATCTTTTCACCTGGTCGTGGCCAGTTTGGGGGAGGAATTAAAAATCTAGAATAAACACATGCTGACCTTCTGGTGGGACAGCCTGGAGCTGTCCTACGAGGGTTTTTCCCCCAGGCAGACCCCGAGGGTGATCCTGCAGTGGCTCCTGGCCATGCATCCCTACGGGTTCACCCTCACTCCTGTTTCATCCCAGCGGCTCCTCTGGCATGGGGGGCAAAAAGGCCGGCGTCGAAGGAGCCGTCCCTGATGCACCCAGCCCGATGCAGCCACCTTCAGCTGAAGTTTTCACTCAGCTTCTTTAAAATAGGAAAAACGTGGTGAAAAAGCAAAAAGAGGGGACAGCCCCATGCCCAGCAGCACAGGGCGCAGCCCGAGCCGGCATTCGCCGCGGCAGGTTGGGATCCCAGCCCAGAGAGCTTCCCCCCGTGGCATCGCGGCTGGTTTTCCCTTGCTTCCTCTGCCCATCGCTGTCTCCAGCCCGCAGCTTAGGCCCTGTTGGGTTTTATTTCCCCGGGGGATGCCGCCTGGTTTTTGTGGTGGTCCCAAACCCGAGCCCAGAAATCCCCCCGTTGCTGGCGACACTTGCTAAAGGCGACGCAGCGCCGGACCCTTGGGTGGCTGAGCCAAAATCTGCCCCAAGGACACCGAATTTGCCACGGAAATCTTCCCAGATGCAAACTCCACGCTCTGTATTTGCACTCTGTAATTCCTCCCCTCTTCGCACACACCTCCATGAGGGCGCTGAGCGTGGAAAGTGTTGCAGAGAGTAAATTTTGTGGAATTAGGTGGTGGCCTGAGCCATGCTCAATGCTTTTTGGTTCAAGTGCGTTTCAACAGCTGCCCTGAGAGCAGGTATCTTGTAAAAGAAACGCCGCCAAAGAGGTTGCGTTGTGTTTGAATTAATCATCTGCCTGTTTTTGTCTTTGCGAGAGATTTTAATGCAATCAGCTCCTCCAGAAAAGGGACAATAACAAAGCGTGGTAAATATATTGTCCTATGACCACAAAACAAATCCTGTCAGGAAAATGGAATGAAGGATTGAAAAATGGGATTTCGGGAGGAAATATTGACCTGGCGTAAGAACAAATGTTATTTTTGCAGGACAAGGAAAGTGAGTCTGGCTTAGGGCTACCTGGGGGCAGAGGAAAAGTTCCCTGAGCTGCTGAGAAGTGTGAATTCGGGCTGACTTTGCCGGCTGGAGTGTTTGCCACCGAAAATATTTGGGAAGTCCCCTTCTCAAGCAAAACAATTAGCACAGCCTGAAAAGAAAACAGCGAAGAGACACAAAGGGGCTTTCCCGAATCTATTTTTTGGGGGACCCCACAAAGAACCTCCTGCGGCTTTGAATGTATTTGCTCCAAAGCCCCTTTTCTTTTCGGGGCCCTGAATCGGGTCCTGGGTTTGGGGCCCTGAATCAGGTCCTGGGTTTCGGGAGCAGGGCAGTGTGACCGTGCAGGCGCCGTGGGCAGGGGAGGAAGCCCCCAGCCCAGGGCCGTCGGGGCAGGAGGGTCGGGTTGGAAGTGCCCCTGCACTGGTTGCACCCCGCTGTTTGCTGCCTTCCCAGCCACGTCGATTTGCAGCCGCAGGGAAGTTGGGGCAGCAATCACACTTTGCAGAGCCTCCGCCGGCTCCTGGGGGAAAGAAATGGGGTATGAAACGCGCTTGAAATTTTAAGCAAGTGGGCTTCTACCAGGAGAATCCCCTCGTCGGCAGGGGATGTTGGCACAGCACCCGCCACAGCTGCTCCGTCCCCTTCCCGTGCGCGCCGTGGGTGCAGGATGCGGTGCTGAGCCCCGGAGCCGCGGCGTTCCCGGCTCGCGCCGCCTGTGTGGCCGCCTGCGGCCGGTAAGAAGCCAACTTTGGGGCGTTTTCCAGCGCTGCGTGTTCCGCAGGTGTAAATGAGCGCACACAAAGTCCAGCGCCAGTGAGGGACCCGAATCCTAAAGCGCGACTTCAATACAAATCCTTCAGCTTTGTCAAAGACATGCTAAATACCCCTGGGCACACAAGGACCTTCCAGGAGCCGGAGAATAGAGCTGGTTTGTTATGTAGGGCATTATCCAGCCTCAATTGCTTTATTTTTTTTAAATCCTACTTAATAGTATTAATCTGCAAGTATCTTTTATGCTCCTTTCCAAGATAGCCGCGGAGGCACGCCGGGCTTTCGCTGAAGGACTCGCTGCTTTTTCCTTCGAGGAACGGGCCGAGCGGCCCCGACCTTTGCACAAAATGCTCTCGGCTGTTGCAAAGGGAAAAGTTAAAGCCGGGAGCACCCGAGGGAGGCCGGGGAAGCCGCGGGCTGCAGAACTTCGGCTGGCAGCCGTGCCCCGCGTTTGGGGGAAAAAGCTAACCAAAAAGTCCAGAGCAAGCTCTGCTCTCCCTGCTCTCTCCCCGTTCATTTTATTTATCTTTTTTTTTTTTTTCGCAAACTTCGGCAGCTCAAAGCTCCGAGGGGGAATTTTTTTAAAAGGCACCCTCGTGCTTGCCTAATCAAGGTTGGATTTTGGCTTGGGCTGTAGCAACAGGGAGGAAAAATAAATTCCTGGGGATAAAAGCAGCTCTGCGATGTGGCGTTACAGGCACAAAGGTGTCAGCAACACGGCACAGATGAGGTTGGTTTAACACCGCTCTGAGCCTTTTAAACCACAAATTAATGAACTTGAGACCGACGCAATATTGACGGTAATCTTTCCTTCCTAATTTGTTTGCTTGTTCATTCGTTTTCCTGCTCAGTGCTCGCCGGGTCTGACAAGGGCTCCTCGCTCCGGGCCGGCTCAGAGGGGAGAGGCTGCGGTCCAGCAAGGTGGGTTTTAAATAATTTCTGGCAATCACATCGCTCTGCCAAAGCCGGGCTTAACGCCGCGGCATCGGCAAGCTCCGACAGGGAGCGGGGAGAAGCGAGCTGCCGCTTTGAGGTCTTTTCTGGGGAAAAAAAGGACTCGCTCGCATTTCTGGGGAGGATTACCAGCGAGGTTGGGCGGCTCTGCAAAGAAAGGAGGCAGCTGGAGGAAAGGGAGAGCCCGAACCCGCAGGACGCTCGTGCAGGATCCTCCTGGTTTCCTTTATTCTCCAACCAGGCATCCGAATTCCTCGCTTGGGAAGCAGCTACTTCCCACGCAGGGGTGCTGTGGGTTCGGGTCCCCTCTGCTCTGAAGCTGTGCCAGCAGCGGAGGGGTTGTGATCAGCTTTCCCCGCTTTAATTCCTTTTCCCACTTCTCCCTGCTTTTGTGCTTAGAAAAACAGGCACGAAAGAGCGGTCCTGCAGTCAGTGGCTATTCAGGGGGATGTGGAGGCTGCAGATAAATATCTGCACTTTGAAAAGAAGAGGGTTTATTCTCTCTTTTTTTTTTTTTTTTTTCCATTTTTTATTATCTCTAAATGCAGCACTAAAAATACCTGGCAAGAGACTCGGCTTCAGGCTGGTGGCATCCTCAAACCGCCTGCTCTGAGCCTCTGCTCCTCTTTGTAAATTCAGAGGACGTCCCCCAGCCCCGCAGAAGTGATGTATTCATGTCCTTATTTTATAGAAATTTTATAGATTTCCTATAATCAACTTCTCTGGCTTTTGCTAAAGGTTACTTTGGGGCCTTTTTGATTTTTAAACAGAACAAAGAGATGGATTTAGCCCTCCTTGATTTAAATAAAAGGTGTCAGGACTTTTGGGTCACAAAACACGAGGACGAGGAGGGCTTGTGGGCAGCAGAAGTGGCCACCTTCTGCTTCCAGAGCGGCAGCAATCATCTAAATTACTTGAATTATCTGAATTATCCTTACGTCTCCCACGGGACAGGATACCCAGCTAGAAAGTGGGACCACCAGAATAGCGCTGGGGCGGGAGAGAAAACCCAGCTGGCGTAGCACAGCCGTGGGCAAGGTGGGTAGGGAAGGGTTCACGGAGGGAAATCGGGGAATTATCGGGGTGCCCACGCTCCACGGTACCCAACAGGGATGGATTAATCCCAGATGTGGCCTCTGCACAGCGTGGGGACAGGGCAGGAGGGTCCCAGCCACCGCGCAGTGCTCGCGGGTGCCTCTTGAAATCCCGATTTCTCCCCATCCACCCCTAGTCCAGCCACGCTGAGCCTCGTCCCTCAGACGTTATCCCATGCGCAAAAACTTTTCGGGACCTGCCTCATCCTAGTGAAAAGTCCGGCAGGTTGATTCCCACGAGCCTTAACGTGTCTTGCAACACAAAATGGAAATATTTGTGATTTCTGGTTGAGCCCAGACCAGCAGCCTCGCAGATGGGGGGGCCGAGCAGGCGTGTGCTTTGGTGGAGGAAACGTGTCGGAGAGGAGGTGCAGACCTGTGGCAGGTTTTGGGGGGACCTGTCACCGCCGGAGCTTTTCCCAAACCGGGGGGATGAGGTAGGCAGAGCCCGTTCTCAGCCTCGCCGCTGCACGTGGCCGCGGGTGCTGCTGCTGCTGCTGCTGCCTCGGGAAGCGGAGGGTGTTTGCTGCCACGTCGCCCTTCGCTGCTGTGCAAAGCATCGTTTTTTTGGTGCTCAGCGCCCTGATTAAAAATTTGCTGCATCGCCACCCTGCCCCGTGCAGCTCCCGGGTCAAACCCCAAATGAAATCGCACAAATCTGCCCTCGCCGGCTGGCACGGAGCTCCCCGGCGTGCTGGGCCATCAGGGCCTTGCAGGCTGAGCCCTGTGGGACACGGGCGGCGTGGGGAGCAGCCCAGGTGCCTGCGGCGATGCTCCCGTCCCCATCTCTAACAGAAAGGAAGTTTTCCCCTCTCTTTTTTGGGCTGGAGCTGCCGGGGCAGTTGGGATCTCTCACCCGTGGCCAGCTACACCATGGAAGGGATTTAAGAGCTGGGAGGTGCGTACAGAGACAGGGAAATTGCTGGGGAGAGGGGAATGCTGAAAAAATTCAGCCTCCGCGCCCCCACCCCACCCCGTAAGAGGTCTCCGAAAGGATTTGGGGGTTAATTTGGGCTCAACAAAGCCACGCCGGGAAGGTTCAGGCTGGACGCTGAGAGAAATTCCCTCAGCCTGCCTCTGGTGAAGTCGGTGCCCCATCGCCTGTCGGTGTCCCAGAGGAAAATGCCCTCGATGTTAGGCTTTAACTTGTGGCTAGCCCTGAGGAGATGGGGCGGTTGGGCTCGATTGTACCCAAAGGTCCCCCTAAAGGAGCTGTCCTGTTCTTTTGGGGCTGTGTGGGGTTTTCTGCAGGGCCTTTATGGAACTTACAGAACTTGGGGGTTTCCCCCGCACAGCCGAGGAAACCGAGGCACGGAGCGAGCCGGCGACATCCCCAGCACCTGCTGCAAAACCCCGCAATCAAACCGGGCTAAGTCCAGCTGGGGACACCCAAGGACGTGGCCTTGATGTCTCTGAGCACCCCAAAACCATCCCAAAGCTGGGCTCTGTCCGCACCGGGCCCCCCAGCCCCGCTCAGCCCCACCAGCAGCGGCCCCACGGCGGGGCGAGCCCGGCGCAGCGCCCCGGGGGGTGGAGGGGAGCCCCCACACAGCCGCACCGTGTGAATTAACCAACTTTGTTTTCCACCAGGCTTTTCCCTTAATAGCCGTCCCCCTCCCCCTCGCTTTTGCCGGCGTTTGAGGAGAAGTGAGGCGTGAGAGATCCTTTGGAATAATGAGGTGTAATTAGCCCTGGCAGCTCTTATCTTCCACTCCCCCCCCCCCCTTCAATTAGATTGAAATAAAAAAAAAAAAAAAGGGGGGGGGGGGAGAAAAGGGGAAAAAAAGAAAGGGGGGGGGGGAAGAAAAGGAAGGTGGAGAGGGAGGGAGGCGAGAAAAAGTTGGGCGCCTCGTCCGGCTCCATCCTGAGCCCCAAGCATCCCTCAGGAGCTGTATGGGGTGGCCACGGAGCCGGCTGGACCTCTCCTTTCCCATCCAGCCCCCGATTTACACCCCTGCCTTTAATTCCCACCTGCAGCATCGCCCGGCACGGTGGCGGCTGTGGTGCTGGGGGAGCTGAGCCGGGCAGGATCCGGCCGCGGCCGTGCTGCCTTCGGCCTCCCCGTCCCTCCCGCCTCGACCCCGCGTCCCCGCGCCTGACCCGCTGCCATTCCCGCCCGGCCCCTGATCTTTCGTACCCGTGACCCTGATCTTCAGGCTGACAGGCTGATGGATGGGCAGCGCCCCGGTGATTTACCGCGTCCTTTAATATTTGGCCGGGCGGCCAAGGCCCTTGGGCAGCCAGCGGGGCTGGGGGGAGACGGCCGGGAGATTTGTCAACCTTTGAGCCGGGGAGGCGGGAGGGAGGAAAGTGCCCTGTCTGTCCGCGGTGATTTATACACGATCGCTGTGATTAAATTGGCCTTAGCTAATGATAACTAACTAGTCAGGGGCTGACCTTTCTCTGACAATGGAAGGGGGCCGGGAGCCACGCTGCTGCAGGGTGTCTAATGGGGATGTTTCCTCAGTCAAGACACCACTTTTTTTTCTTTATATATATATATATATATATATATGTATCTTTTTCCCTTAGAAATGGTTTCCCGGCCGTCCCCGTGTACAAAGCTGCAGGACGCCGCACGCCCCCTCCCAGGGACCGAGCCTCCCCCGGCCTCCAGCGCCGTCCGCCGCGGCTGCCGCATGCAGGTACCTCGGCCCCGAGGGACTGCGGGGAACGGGAGAGGCGAGGCAAGTGGGGCGGGTGGATTGCATCGGGGGCACAAGCCCGCTTCCAGCAGGAAGCCTCGGCCGAGCTGGATGGGGCCTGGGGCTGTGCCGAGGTGGCCTCAAGCCTGGAACGTCCCAGCTCTGCAGGGCTGAGGTGCTGCCCATCCACCCCCCCGGCCCCAAATCTGGCCCTCCATGCATGCCTCCCTGCCTCCCTCCCTCTATCCCTTCATCCTTCCTTCCCTCCCCCCTTCCCTCCCTTTCCATCTCTTTCTCCCTCCCTCCATCCCTTTCTCCCTCTCTCCATCCCTTCCTCCTCCATCCCTTCCTCCTTCTCCATCTCTCCCTCCCTCTCTCCAGCTCTCCCCTTCCCTTCCATCCCTTTCCCCGTTCATCCCCATCTCTCTCCCGCTGGGGCTCCGACCCCGTTCCCATGGAGGGGACAGCCCGTGTCTCCCTTCTGAGCCACGAAGGGCGAATTTGAAATGATCAAAATGAGCTTTTCCACCTTAAATCATTTTTTTGCCTCTTCCCTGCCCTAAAAAAAATCCCACAGCCCTTGAGAGAAAGCCTCTGACCGCCCCCAAGTTGGGTATTTTTCCCACCACGACCCTTTACACAGCGTTCTCCAGTCTCTGTTTTTTTGTCCCGTTTCAGCTGCGTGTTGGTGTCATCAACCCCGGATCACTCCCCGGCCGGGAAGCCACCTTGAGACGTCGCCGAGGACCCCAAAGATGTGCCGGTGGCCGGAGCGAAGGGGAAAAGGGACCAAAACCCACCGGGACCGGCCGCCTCGGTGCGCCCCGTGCCCCCGGCCCCGCGGATAATAGCGGAGCTGCGGGGGCGATTTCACGGAGATTAACCCCGCGCCTCGCGCCGGGGCTGCCGCTGCCCTCGACACCGCTCCCCGAGTGTATCAAAGGCGGATTACAGATATATTAGCCCCGTGGCCGGATTTATTAGCGGCAATTTATCACGTGGAGGCAGCCGGGGAGGGTGGAAGGCCAAGGGCAGGGGCGGAGGAGCCCGGCCTCCCTGTGGGGACCCGCAGCGTCGGCAGGGAGGCCCTGGTTGAATTTTTAGGACGGGAGCTGTGCCGGGGTTGGCGTTTCCTCCCGATTCCCCAAGGATTTTGGTGCAGGTTGGGAAAAGGCAGCAGGGAAATTCCTGCCGTGCTCGAGGCGAGGAAGAGGGGAAGCCTTCAGCCTCGCCGTGCACCGGGCTGCCCCTCCGCACCTCTGCGGGGCTCGGGAAGGGCGATCGGCACCCAGCACCGCTCTGGGAGGGCCGGAGGGTGCCGAAACACCTCGGGGCCGGGGACGTCGCATGGAGCACACCCATGGGGCACACGGCGTGTGGCACGCAGCCTCTGCCGGGCTCCGGAGGACCCGGCCTCCTCGCGCCCACGCCGATGCCACCAGACCCCGGCGGCCACCCCGAGCACCCCCAGCCCCTGCGGCGTGGGGACACCCGGCTCCGGGCGCGCGGCTCGGCGGGGGAACGAGCCTGGAAGAGGTTAAAGTGGGGCGAGCGGGGAGAGAAGCCTCGGAACGGGGCGTTTTAATGACATTCCATTAAAGCTCCCTTTGGGGCCAGCGCGGCCGCCATGTGCTCCACATTCTCATGGTAATTATGAGACATCTGTATAGAGGCTCTTTTCTCATCAAAGATGGCTCTCTTCAAAGACACTCCTGGGAAACCCTTCACCTCTGACCCGGGGGGTCAGCGCTGAAACAGTGGCTCTATAGTGCGCGTTACTGTAAAGCCGAGTATCCTTTTTCCTCCGCTAACCTGACCAGGTCCCGGCTTTTCATGCGGGCCCGCGTTGAGCCGAGGGGGTGGGGGGCACCGGTTCGGGGACGGGCCCCCCCTCCGGCGGTCGCCGTTTCGGCAGCCCCGGCCACGGGTGCCGCCGCCGCCGCCTGCGCTGACCCCGTCCGTGGCGATCAAAGCGGGAAGAAAAGGGTTTTAATGAGCGGGGCCGGGGCTGCGTTCTCCCTTCCCTTGCGCTGGGGAAGGGGGACCCCGACGTCCTCCTCCCCGCGGTGCCACGGCAAATGCCACCCCGGCTCCTGCGCCAAGTCCCTGGGGGCGAGTTTTGGGGGTCGCGGTAAGAAAACAGCCACTCCCCAAACGGCGTCCCCGGTGCCGGGGACGTGCTCCATGGTGCCACCGGGCTCAGCACCGGTGCCACGGCGTGGCAAAGCCACCCCGTGTCCCCGTATCCTACGGGGCCATTTCCACCCCAAGCAGCATCACCGCCCTCGGTGTCCCCAGGGTGCCACCTCCCCGTGCAGGGGACAGCGGGGCGGAGGGGACGGGTGCCCGGTGGCCCCCCCGGGTGGCTCGGTCCCTCCAGCACGGCAGTGGCGCACGATCCCCGCGGCCCTTTCCAATAAGTGGCAAATGATTCTTCGTCCTGTCGCTCCCCGGCGGCAATAAACCTTAATCACAATGAAGTCATTTGATTTCCGCGTCCTGTAATCGCGCGGCGATTTGGCATTAATTAATGAGCGCTTACGGGAAGGGACGGCTGCGGGAGAGAGCGCTGCGCTTTTCCAGATGACGGATGGCCTCCAGCGCCCTCCGAGCCTCCCGGAGCCCGGCCTCGCACCCGGCCGGGACGTCCCAACAGGGCACCGAGCCTAACGAAGCACCCGGCTAACGAGGAAAGGGAAAGCGGTGCCAAGAAGGGGCCGGGGGGACCTTTTATTTTTGGGCCTGGCATGGGTGCTCCCCCCATCCCCATGGATGGGGCTGGTGGGGAAACTGAGGCACAGAGGGGGACCGGGAGGTGGAAGCGGACATTTCTTTACCGCAACCCCCCCCTAAAGGGACGGGGACGTCCCGGCGGGGTGGCTTTGGGGTCGGGGCCGGGGGTGCTGGAGCATGGTGTTGACTCAACAGGGAATTAAGCTCGTTAGAAACCAGCGGGGTCTGCGGGGGGAGACCTTGGGGGCGTGAAATCCCTCGCTCCCCCCCCTGCTTCAGCTGCAGAAATGGGGCCGCATAGCCCCAGACGGCCACTCCCTGGGAAGGAGACCTCGCTGCTGGTCTGCCGGTGGCGTCGTGGTGGATTCTCTAGTGTCTGATACAAGGGTTGGGCTGGGTTCCCCCGCTCCCCAAGGACGGGTCCCAAATCCAATCGCCCTCCACCACCACCTCGCTCCTGACCCCGGCCCCAGCCGCGCTTGGCCCCGCTCCATCCCGGCCGATCCCTGCCGCCGGCGCGGGATTGTTCCCTTTGTGCCGGAGACTCCCCGAGTCTGCCGCTCCCTCGCAGGCGGCTTGGCATCGAACCCTTATTATTCTCTTGTCAATTCGATTTTACAAAGTCTTCATATTTTTGCGGAGGGCGTTCTCCCTGCCTCGCGGGAATACCTCCCATACAATTAGACCCGGCAGAGTGGCAGGTTTTACAGAGCCGCCGGCGGCACCGCAGCGTGCCACCGAGTCCACGCAGCCCTTGCCTCCCCTTGCCGGGTGGGTTCAGAGCCACCGATGGCTTGGAGGCGGTGGAGACCCCTCTGGTGCGTGGCTGGCCCCCCCCAGTTCCTCCGAGTGCCCGGCTCAGAGCTGTGTGTGCCTCAGTTTCCCCAGCAGTGCAGCACAGGGGGCTGGTGGCAACGTGGCATGGCAAAAGACAGAGCTGAACGTCCCCTGGTGCTGCCACAGGAGGTCAAGGGGTGTGTTGGGGCCTGGCGGCACCCCCCAGATAACGGGATGGGGATGGGAAAAGGGGTAGGGTCAGGGATGGGTGGGATGGGGTGGGATGGGGATGAGGGTAAGGATAAGGATGAGGATAACACCAGAGAAGTGTTGAGGATGGGAGGAAGATGGATGAGGATGAGGATGAGGATGAGGATGAGGATGAGGATGAGGATGAGGATGAGGATGAGGATGAAGGTGGGGCTGGGAACAGGAATGGGGATTGGGATTGGAATGAGTATGGGGATGAGGATGAGGATGGGAATGAATGGTAATGGGGAAAGGATGAGGATTAGAACGAAGATGGAATGGGAATGGGAATGGGAATGGGAATGGGAATGGGAACAGGGATGGGAACAGGGTTGAGGACAGAGACAGACAGAGATGGAGATGGAGATGGAGATGGGATGAGGCTAGGGATGGGGATAAGGATAAGTGGGGCATTTCCCAGGGTGGGGATCTGGGAAGTGACCCCACTATGTGCCAGGGGGCTGGATCCAGCCCATGAGGGAGCTGGATTTAGCAGGCCCACTGTAGGGAGCTGGGGAGCAGCACGGGCACCCCGGGGGCTGCTCTGGGGGCTGCTGCCAGCCCCATGGAGAGCCCCTGCCTGCGTGCAGGCCGATAAATCCTCCCGTTGTATATACGCCACCCGAGCGCCTGGGTGCCGGATTTTGTCTGGTGCCTTAATGTCAGCACTGTAAATTAGCTCCTGGCACCGAGGCGACCTTGACGAGTTCTCCCCGAACAGGGCTGAGAGCCGGGAGGGGAGTGGAGCCGGAGGGGGGGAGACGCGGCTGCCCCGTCCCCAGCCGTGCCTCAGTTTCCCCAGAGCAAGGCAGGCTGCTGCTGGGTGGGCACAGGCTGCTGGCACTCCTCAGAGCCCAGCATGCGGGGTGCTGAGCCCCTGGGTGCTGCCTGAGCCCCCCCGGCACCAAAAGTCCCCCCCTGCTGTGCTCCCATGGGGATGCCAGGCCCGAAGGGACGGAGGCTCCGCGTCCCAGGGAAGCGTCGCTGCGGCGGGGACCCGCTCCTGACTAGGAAGGGGTTAAGGAGCCGTGCACATAGGCTCCCCGTGGCAGCCCCTGCGCATAGCATCTGGCTACTGACCGCAAACTTACCTCCCAATTATCGATCCCCGGCACCGCCACGCGCACACGTGCACGTGGGGGCACACATGCGGCGTGCACGTGCACGCAACGCACGTGGCGGCGCGCGCACGCCCGGCACCGGCTTTGCACGGCCTTCGCGAGGGAGCTTGGCCGCCCCTCGCACAACTGCCACGAGGCCCCCGATTCCCAGATTGTCCTGCCAAGCGGTTCGCACCTCGCGGATCCCTCCGACAGCCGGGCAGCGCCGCGGCAGATGGAGCCGGCAGTCGGCGCGGCCAAATGGGGAGCGGGCTGCGGCGGCCGTCCCGGCCGGGCGCCGGAGCCGGGCGCTGAGCTAACGGCAGCCAAGCAGCCACTTAATCGATCCATCGAGAAATTTATCTGCTCCCCCCCCCCCCAACACACACACACCCCTCGCCGCGCCGTTGGATCGTCTCCAATTAGTTAAAATTAGAAGCCGTCGGCGCGGCTCCGGCCTCGCGGGGAGGGGAATCGAGGGGGGTGACTGGTGTGGGAGTGTGCACGGGTGTGCACGGCTGTGCATGGCTATGCATGGGTGTGAATGCATGTGCATGGCTGTGTATGGCCATGCATGCGTGTGCACAGGTTTGTGTGCAGGGATTGCATGCATGCCCACGGCTTTGCATGGACGTGCATGGCTTTGCACATGTGTGCATGCACATGGATGGGTGTGTGTGCGCGTGCACGTGTGTGCACGCGTGTTCCCATGTTTTTTATGCGAGTTGCAGCACTGCCAGGGGTGGAGGACATCTGTGCCGAGGGTGCACCTGGACGTTAGGTGCATGCACGGGGCAGATGGGGGTACGGATGGGCGGACAGGCGGACACGGGCGCGCCGCTTTTACGTGCAAATAGATGAGGCACCAGGAGAAAAAGGGAATTGAACCAGCCCCAGGTGGATAAAAAGAGGCAGCAATTTCATACCTTCCCTGGACATATTATCCATTATTAGGGGAAAAAAAGAAAAAAAGAAAAAAAAAAAAAGGGGGAAAAAAAACGAGCCGGGAAGGCTGCATCGTGATGTGCAAAACGGCTGCGCCCACCCCCCACGCTGCTCTCATGGCACTCGGCTGCTTAAAAGTGGCTTTTTTTTGTTGTTGTTGTTATTATTTTTAATTTCCACCACCAACCCCCCCAGACTTGGCTCCCCGCGCCGACCCTCCCCGTCTCTGATTGACTTTGAGTGACGGCTCTGCCCATCATCTGAAACGATGCCTTCGCCCAACGGCTTCTGCATCCGCGGCGCTCCCTCCCCGGCGATGCAATTTTTTATTTTTTTATTTTTTTTTAGCACAAATCCTCACCGAGCTGGGCTGATTCGCCACACCGAGCCCCGGCCGAGGGTGCGAGCCCACCCTGCAGTAATTTTTCCCTGTGGCCTTTTCCAGCTCGCTCTCGCAGGAAGCCCAGCGCCCCTTTTCCTGGTGCTCAGCCGCCCATAACTCAGCCCCGCGCGGTGTTTGCCTAAAATATTCCCCCCCCCCCGCCCCCCGGACGTTATTTATAGAAGGGTCACATGCAGCTGGGCCCGTGTCCTTCGGTTTGAAAAGGCCATTTTTGACTTTTCTCTAATGGGCTTTTAAAAACCTGTAATAAAACATCAGCGTCTCCACATGGGCATCGCCACAGCCCGAGGGCACCCTGCAGACTGGGCTGCACTGGGAGCGGTACTGGGATCACACTGGGGGCACACTGGGATAGAGCTGGGGGTATACTGGGATGAAACTGAGGACTATACTAGGACCATGCTGGGGGCATACTGGGATTGGCCAAGGGGAATACTGGGATGAGCGTGAGGGCTGTACTGGTATCAGACTAGGGCTGCAGTGGGTTAAAATGGGAGTCTGTAACAGGATCAGGGTTGGGAGAATACTGGGATCAAACTGGGACGAATACTGGGATCAGATGGGGGCGTACTGGGATCAGACTGGGGCCACATCAGGGTCAGACTGGGGCTGCCGTGGGACCAGACTGGGGGCATAATGGGACCAGACCGGGGAGAATACTGAAATCAGACTGCAGCTGCGCTGGGACCATTCTGGGGGACCCTAACGGGGTCATACTGGGGAGATGGGGCATACTGGGAGCAGAAGGGGACCATACTGGGAAGGACAGGGCTGCACTGGGATGAGACTGGGGTCACCCCATCCCACCCGGGGAGGGGCGCGGCGCCGGAGCGACGCTGGCACGCGTTCAGTGAGCATCACTGCCAGCTCCAGTGCCAAAGAAAGGAAAAAAAAAAGGTGTTGGGTTATTTTGTTTTAAGTGGAAAAAAAAGGGAAAAAATGAAATAAAATGAAATAAAGTAAAATAAAATGAAATGAAATAAAATAAATAAAATGAAATAAATACAAATTAAAATAAATTAAATTAAAATGAAATAAATACAAAATGAAATGAAATGAAATGAAATGAAATGAAATGAAATAAAATAAAATAAAATAAAATAAAACAAGAAACCAGCCTATGAGTCGGAGCGAAGGAGCTTGTTGGCTCACCGACAATAAGGAAAAGCATTAAAAACATTAATGAGGATACACCATTTGGTCGCTCAAGGGAGTGAGAGGAAATTAGGATATAATATAGGTTTTATTTTATTTTTATAAATAGTCCACACCTCTCCCTTTGCCTGGCCCCGCACCCGGAGCCTCCCGCGTCGCTTCGGGCGCTCTCCCGCGCCGATCCCGACCCTGCCTCAATGAGAGAGGGGGGGAGCAAAAAAAAAAAAAATTAAAAAAAAAAAAAAAAGGAAGAAAACGGAGAAGCCACCCAAAAATCCCCGTCCCGTCCCCCAAGGCCACTGCTGTCGCGAGCCCCCGGGGGGGGGGGGGGGGGGGGGGGGGGCGGGCAGGGGGGGGGTGTCACTGCATGGGGATGTAGGGCCAGCTGAAGGTGGACCCCGCGAGCAGCATGTCGCGGATCAGGGTCTCGATGGGGGTCTTGCCCACCAGGCGGACGAAGAAGAGCTGCTCGATGACGGGCGCCGAGACGATGCGCAGCGAGGGCAGGCGCAGCAGCAGGCGGCCGAAGCGGCTGGGCTGGCTGGGGTGCTGGCTGCGCACGTACTCCTCCAGCGCGCACTGCGACTTCTCCTGCACGCTCTCCACGTGGCCCAGGTCCGACAGCCCCACGGCGTCTGCGGGGAGGGGGGGGCGTCAGCGCGGACGGGGACACCCCCCCCCCCCCCACAGCCCCCCCAGGGAGAGGAGCAGGATGGGGAAGGGGAAACTGAGGCACGGAGCCCGAAGGGGATCGGGGGGGGGGGGGGGGGGGGGCTGGTTGGCCCCGCCCCCTTTCGGCTGGCAGGCCCCGCCCACCTGGCCACACCCATTCAGGGGGCACCTCAGCCCTGCCTATCCAGCCCCACCCCTTTTAGCCCCTCCCCTTCCAGCCCCACCCCACTTAGCCCCTCCCCTTCCAGCCCCACCCCATTTAACCCTGCCCCATTTAACCCCACCCTGTCCCCCTGCAATAATTAGCCCCACCCTCATTTTAGCCCTGCCCCCAATTTAGCCCCACCTACTGGCCCCCAGCCCTTTAGCCCCTCCCACCCATTCCCAAGCCACCAACCACGCCTGTTTTTGCCCCACCCCCTTTACCCCACCCCTTTAAGCCCCGCCCACAACCACTCCCATTAAGCCCCACCCCATTTAACCCCGCCCACCCCTTCCCAGCCCATTCATTCCCAGCCCTACCCATCCACCCCCACGCCATTTAGCCCCACCCCGTCAGAACCACACCCCATTAAGCCCCGCCCACAACCACTCAATCAAGCCCCGCCCCTTTTAGCCCCGCCAATTCCCATCCCATCCCTTCCCTGCGCACCCACCCCTGCCCCATCGCCCCCGCCCCACAAGACCCCCCACCCATAGCCCCACCCCCTCACGACCCCACCCATTGAGACCCCGCCCATCGTGACCCCACCCACAGAGGCCACGCCCACCCGAGGCCACGCCCACCCACCCCGAGGCCACGCCCCCTCACCGGGCGAGAAGAGCGCCACGGCCTTGAGGCAGGCGTACTCGGCGGCGTCGACGTGCAGCGCCTTGAGCTTCTCCACCTGCTCCTGGAAGACGCGGATGTGGTCCATGAAGGCCACGACGCGGTCGGCGGCCATGGGGGCGGCGTGGAGGCCGGCGGCGGCCAGCAGCGGGGCGGCGTGCAGCGGCAGGGCGCTCTGCGCCGCGTTCAGCACGAAGAGCTCGCTCCAGCCCAGGCGCAGCAGGGCCACCTGGTCCGAGAGCTGCAAGTCCGGGAAGAAGGGGATGCCCTTGGCCCACTCGATGGCGCTGAAGAGGAGGCGGGCGGCCAGCTCGCAGATGCTCTCGATGCCCACGACGCTGCTGGGCTGCAGGCACTGGGCGCCGTAGCGGGCGGGGGGATAGGGCTCGGCGCGCAGCAGCAGGGAGATGAAGCCGCTCAGGTAGCCGTGGCCGCCGTACGGGTCCCCCGGGGCCAGCGGGTACTGGCTGGGGTTGCTCTGGGTGTGCGCCATGCGGCCCCGCTGCACGGCTGCGGAGCGGAGCAGGAGGTCAGCACCGCGGTGCTGAGCCCGCGGCGCTGCCCCCCGAAACCTCCCCGGGGCTTACAAACACCGGGATGGGGTGCAGAGAGGGGAGGGGGTGCCCCAATGGGAATGGGGTTCCCCAATGGGAATGGGGTGAACCGATGGGAATGGGGTGCAGCAAGGTGGCCCAAAAGGAAGGGTAGGACAGATTTTTTGGGGCCTGAATGCAAGCATTTGGGGTCACCACCTTCTTGCAAGGTGGTGTGCTAACGAGGGGCCCGGGGGTGCCCCCACAGGGGCCATGTCCCTGCTGCCGCCCGCTGAATTTCTTGCCATTTGGGATTAAAACCCCAAAGGATTAGCCAGGAGGGTGGGACAGGCTACAAGGGGCGTCTGTCTGTCCAGCACCAGCTGCGGCTCAGCTTGGGGTGAAAACAGCCCCCCAAAATAAAATAAAATAAAAAAATTGGGGCTTGGGGTTGCACCGTCCGGATCCGTGCGGCGGGTGGGGGTCCTCGCACCTCCTCCCCGGCCCCCCGCTCGCCCCTGGCATCGCCGCCCCCCGCCGCGGGGGCAGGCCCTGAGCGGGGCTTAGCCTAATGCGGCGTGACAGTCCCAAGTGTCATCCAGCGGTCGGGATCACCCCTGCGGCCGGCCCCGCTCCTGGCCTCCCCACGGGCACCGGGTGCCCCAGGAACCCCTCGACTTCTCCTGCCCCAGCTGCTTCCCGCCCCTCGGGGCGCAGCGTGTGGCCCCAGCTCTCCAAAATGCTCCCAAAACGCTCCCAAAATGCTCCCAAAAACGCTCCTTCCGCTCGGCGTCACCCCAGCGGGGTGCAGCCCGGTGCTCACCTTGGGTGCAGCCCTGTTTGCACCTCTACCAACCCCAAAACCTCCTTGCGTCACCCCAAATCCCCATTGCAGCACCAACAAACCCCGTTTGCATCATCCCAAACCCTCACTGCAGCACCAACAGCCCCAAACCATCTTTGCATCACCCCAACCCCGCTTTGCATCACCCCAAAACCCCTCTGCACACCCCAAACCGCCTTGCACCACCACCAGCCCCAGCACCGCAGCACTACCAAGTATTTGATTTATTACAGCAGTGATCCCAGCCGACTTCGCGGCCGCGGGAGGAAAAAGCCACCATGTGAGTCCAAAGGGGGTGACTTCGCACCCACTGAAACCCCTTTTTGCCCCTTTTCAGGCAAAAATTTGGTTCACCAAAACACCAAAACGCTGCTCACTCGGCCTGGTCGCCAGGATCCGGCCTCTGCTCGCGTGCCGCATGTGTCACCCCGAGTGATTTCCTGATGGCCAAGGTTTAATCCACCTGTCCAAGCTAAATCCTGCCCCGCTTTCACCCAGGACGTCCTCCAGGAATGAATTCAGCCCAACCCAGCCGAGTGCCAGGAGGGTTTCAGGGCCCATGGGGTGATGCCATTAGGGGCAACCAGGTGGGGAAACCAAGGCACGGAGCCACGGCCAAGCTCCTTGTGCTGAACCCCAGCGTCCAACCCGCAGCACGGCCAGGGTGAGCGCAGGCAGCGGCAGCAGCTCGTGGCAATTGCCTTTTCTGAATTAAAACAAAGGAAAAAAAAAAAAAAAACCACCAAGAATCCAAATCCTGACCCCAAACGACCCCCTGAGAGCCAGTGCCCAGCACGATCCACGTAGTGCCAGCACCAAGCAGGCGGGGATGCGACGAACCGATGTGCTGAGACGGCGAAACCAGAGGGGATTTAATACAGGTTCAATAAATTTAATACAGGTTCAATAAAACCTCAGGTGCAGCTCAGCAGGTCCCAGCGCCGGGGCTTTGCAGTGCTCGAGTGATGCTAATGTTAATTATCAGCCCAAAACTAAGCTGTGGAATTTATTTATTTTTTTTGAATGGCCCCAAAATCTCTTTTGGTCTTGGAGACAACCCGAGCGGGGTCGTGGATCCGTACGGATGCCACCAAATGTTTCTCTAGAAATGAACGCCGAGCTCCGGGAGCGGCTTCTCCCAGCACGGCCACTTCCCTGAGAGGTTTCCCGAGGGAAATGGGGTTAAAACCCCTTGTTTTGGGCAGCCTCGGTGCGAGCGGCGATGCCAGAAATCCTGGGGAATTTGTGGGATTTTTGCTGCGGGAGCTAATCCCCTGCTCCAGCTGCACGGAGGTCGGCTGCAGGCGGCTCTCCCCGTGCACAGGACCCGTGGACACGCACGCTGCCACCAGCCTTTTTTGGGGGGAGAAAAGCAAAAATTGAGGTTAGGCTCCAGCCCATTTGGGGAGCGAGCCGCCACGACGAGGCGATGCTAGGAAAAGGGGGACGGCCGCCCTCACCCTGCAAAAATGCACACACAAAAAAATCCCGTTTGCAGACGGGGCCAACCCTGCGTGACCCCGCACCCGTCCCACCCAGCGCCCGGGATGCAAAGTCCCCAACTCGGCCACGCTCCTGGGGCTCCACCAAGCAGGAGGAGGACTCCCTCCTCACCAGAGCGGGGATTTTGGGGACGATCGAGCCGTTTGCAGCTCCGGCCGCAGCGAGGAGCAGGGGATGAGGCCGATCGGCCGTGGCACGGCTCAGTGCGTGCTCTGCGGCCGTCCCAAAGAGCCCTGAACCCAAAACCCAACTCCAAATCCAGCCAGTGCCCGACCACAGCAACCCTTCTCCTCCTTCCCTTCCAGCCAACACCAGCACGGTCGCCTGCAACAGATCTCACCCTCACCAGAGCCGTTTAAATACATACATATATATTTTATCATCATGTTGATTTAAATGCTGAGAAACCCCTAAAAGCCCCAGCGCTGTGTGTGCAGCGGGGACCTCGCGGGCTGAGCCCCCCTGGGGGACTGAGGTGACAATTTTCCTGCTGCTCCCAAGGTGGCAGCGGGGCCGGCGGCATGGGGATGCTCAGCGGCTCCGACCCGCACCGATGCCAATGCCCCAACTCCTCTATTTCCCGTTATTTTTGTGCAATTCCTCTATTTCCCGTCATTCTGTGCAATTCCTCTATTTCCCAACATTTTGTGCAATTCCTCTATTTCCCATCATTTTTGTGATTCCTCTATTTCCCATTGTATTTGTGCAATTCCTCTATTTCCCATCTTTTTTTTTGCAAATCCTCTTTTCCATTATTTTGTGCGATTCCTCTATTTCCCACCATTTTTGTGATTCCTCTATTTCCCATCATTTTTTTTTTGAAAATCCTGTTTTCCATTATTTTGTGCAATTCCTCTGTTTCCCATTATTGCTTGCAATTCCTCTATTTCCCATCATTTTGGGTGATTCCTCTATTTCCTATCATTAATCCTGTTTTCCACTATTTTGTGCAATTCCTCTATTTCCCATTATTGCTTGCAACTCCTCTGTTTCCCATCATTTTTGGGGATTCCTCTATTCCCTATCATTTTGTGCGATTCCTCTATTTCCCATCATTTTCGGTGATTCCTCTATTTCCTATCATTTTGTGCGATTCCTCTATTTCCCATCATTTTTGGTGATCCTCTATTTATTTCCCATCATTTCATGAAGTTCCCCTATTCCCATCATTTCGTGCAGTTCCCCTATTTCCCATCCTTTTGCACGAGCCGGGGCGCGATGCCCTCTCCCGCCGGGACGGTGGCTGCTGCTGCGGGAGCTTTCCCCCAGCTGCTGCCCGGGTTTAGTGCCTCGGTTCCCTTTCAACAATTCTTTAATTCTAAAAACAGCAACTTTGCAGGTAGAAGCGTGGCTGCGGGCGGTCCCAACTGTTGCCGAACGGCGCCAGCCTGGTGCAGGCAGACAGCAAACCCTTCTCCTGCCTAATCCTGCCCTCGAGCCGCCGCCGCGAGGGCTCGCCTCCCGCGGCCCACGGCACCCACACGGCGACAACGCGGGAAGAAAAGGGATGGGGACAAATCCCCGGGGCTTTGAGCAGCGGGAGGAACACCCTCGGTCCTTCAGGCAGCGCGTGATGCAGGAGAATAGTTTGCAGCTCGGGCGACGGAGGCAAAATCAGCCCGAATTCAACGGGAAAGGCTTCGCGCTGTCGAGCCGGCCGGCCACCGGCGAATAAATCTCCCATTCGGCAGCAAACGCACAGCACACGGTGGTTCGGCCGTCTGAGCAGAACCTGGGCCACCGCTGCAATTATTTACAATTAATTAATGAGTCGCCAGCCCCGTGCCCAAGCACGGAGGACGCCGCACGGTTCGTTCGGCGGCGGAGCTGCAGCGCCGAGGTTTCGGCTCGGTGCGGCCGGAGGAAACCCGCGCCAGCCCCAGAGCTTCGCCACCGCCTGCTCGCCCAAATATGCAATTTCAGGCTTCAAAATAAAATAAAATCAATCAGCGAAGAAACCACCACCGATTTCTAAAGCTGCTGATTTGGGGAGAAAAAAAAATACGAGAAGCAAAATGTGATTGCGGGGCTCAGTTTGAGTCGGACGAGGTAACGGCACACATCGTACCGCTGCTGGTTGGAAATGCGATTTTAATCCCGGTCACGCTAAGTATTAGAGAAGCTAATTCAGCCTAATTAACTTCAGATTTGCTGGACACTCCTCCCAAAAGCCAAATCCCTAATCTTTGAAAGAATATCTGTATTACTGCCCTCTAATCCCCTGCTCTTTTAACAACTGCATCCCTGCTCTGGGCGGAACGGGGAGGAAGGCGAAACCGCTTGCGGCTCTGCGCAGACACGGCCCCATAAATCGAGCCAGAGCGAAGCCCGAAAGAGCCCAAAATTTGACAGGAGCGGTCTCGTTGGGGGCAGAGCGAAGCCAGCCGAGGAGCCGGGTCCCTCTGCGCAGCCTTGGCTGCGGAGCTGGGAGCAGAGGGGCACCGGGCGCCGCGACGCTCGCGGCCGCCCCGTTCGCCCTAATTAAAAGCCAGGCGAAGCACTGGGGTTCGTCCTCCCCCCCGGGGGGACAACCCGCAAGTGCTACCGGGGGACCCGCTGCTGAATTTGGGTTTGGAAAAAATAGGGGAGAGACGGAGCCCTTGGGGAGGACGGAGACGGGCGAGGGGATTCGGCGGCACTGGGGGATGCTCGGCCGCGGCACGGGGAAGTTTCCTCTCCATTTCGAGAGGGGAGCAAGGGGCAGCCAACGGCCCCCGGCACGGCCGCCCCCAGGGAGTCGGGGTCCCGGCACCCCGGCACTGGGGGGGGGCTGGAGGGGACAAGAGGTGGCAACAGGGGGCGAGAGGATGGAGAGAGATCGACAGGCGGAGAGGGGAAGGAAAAATGAAAGAAAACGGCGGAGTTTTCTCTTTCTTTTTCTCTTTTCCCCCCTTTTTCTTTCTCTTTCCTTCCCTCCGGCAGCCCTTTCTCTCCCTCTTTCACTTTCCCTCTATCACTTTCTCTTTCTTTCGCCTCCCCTTTCTCTTTCCTTCCTTTCTTTTTCTTTCTCTTTTCTCTTTCTTTTTGCTTTCTCTCTTTTGCTTTCCCTTACTCTCACCTTTCTCTTTCTTTTGTCTTCTTCACTTTTGCTTTCTCTCCCTGTTCTTTTCCCTGTTCTTTTCCCATCATTATTTTTTTTTTTTGGACTTTTTCCTCTTCTTCCTTTCATCACCGTCCCCTTTTTTCCCCCCCCCTCACTCTTTTTCCCTTCCCCTCCCTTTCTCCCCCCCCCCCCCACTCCCTCCTCCTCACCCCTTTCCTCCTTTCGCTCTCCCCGCTCTCTCCCTTTCCCCCTCGCCCCCTTTTCCCTCCCGAACCCCCTCCCCGCTCCCCACCGCACCCCTCCGAGACTCGGCGGACCCCTTCCCGCTTTCGCAGCCCACGGTCTCGCCGCGCACCTTCCCTCCTCATGCCGACCCGGAGGCACTTGCGGAGCCGGCAGTACTGGCACTGGTTGCGGTGGTGCTGGTCCACGGGGCAGTCGCGCCCTCCGCGGCAGCTGTACGAGAGGTTGCGGCGCACCGAGCGCTTGAAGAAGCTCTTGCAGCCCTCGCAGGTGAACTGCCCGTAGTGCTTGCCGCTCGCCTTGTCCCCGCACACCAAGCAATCCGCCGCCGCCGGTTTCTCCGCCGCCCCCGCCGCTTTGGCCGCGCCCGCCGCCGCCGCCTCCGGGGCGCACGGAGGTGCCGGAGGAGGCTCCGGCCACGGCCCCGCCGCCAGGGCCATGGTGGGGCGGCGGGGCCGGGAGGGAACCCCCCCCCCCCCTCCCCTCCCCCCCCGGGGAAAAAGGGGGAGCCCCCCCCGGGGAAGTGGGAGTCCCGAGGGGAGGGATGGGGCAAGGGGATGGGGGTGGAGAGGGGGGCACCGGGGTGGAGAGGGGGGGGACCGGGATGGAGAGGGGGGGCACCGGGGTGGAGAGGGGGGGGAACCGGGATGGAGAGGGGGGGGACCGGGATGGAGAGGGGGGGGACCGGGATGGAGAGGGGGGGAACCGGGATGGAGAGGGGGGCACCGGGGTGGAGAGGGGGGGGACCGGGATGGAGAGGGGGGAACCGGGATGGAGAGGGGGGGGACCGGGATGGAGAGGGGGGGAACCGGGATGGAGAGGGGGGGAACCGGGATGGGAGAGGGGGCACCGGGGTGGAGAGGGGGGCACCGGGATGGAGAGCGGGGGGACCGGGGTGGAGAGGGGGGGAACCGGGATGGAGAAGGGGAACTGGGATGGAGAGGGGGGCTCCGAAATGGTAAGGAGCCCCGGAATAAGAGGGGGGCACCGGGATGGAGAGGGGGGACCGGGATGGAGAGGAGGGGACCGGGATGCAGGGATGGGGAAAGGAGCCCCGGAGCCGGGAGCGCCCGGGATGGGGAAGGAGCCCCGGGACTGGGGGGGGGGGGCGGGGGGGGCGGCGGAGCCCCGCACCCCGGTAAGGGACCTGGGGGGGGGGGGGAGGAGGCCCGGGGAAAGCGGCGGAGCGAGCCGGGAGAGGACGGGAAGGAGGGGGACGGAGTGCGGCGGGGATGGAGGGATGGGGAAGGACTGGCGGAGGAGGAGGAGGAGAAAGAGAAAAGTTCCTTCCCCTCCCCGCCGCCGAGCGGGGGCTGCCCGGGAGGGTCCGCGTGGGGGGGGGGCGGGCGGGCGGAGGGGAGGAGGAGGGGGGGGGGGTCCCGGCTCCGGGGGGGGGAGGGGGGGTGGGCTCCCCGGGAAGGGGGGGTGGAAAGGGGGGGGGGGGTCCCGGCTCCCCCCCGTTAAAGGGGGGGGGGGGGGGGGAGACGGACCCGGGGGGGGCCCGGAGCGGCGGTCGCTGCCCCTCGCCGCTGCCGCCCCGGCTGCCCCCAGGCCGGTCACCGCCCCACGGGGCGGGACGGGGCGGGACGGGGAGGGGGCTGCGTGGGGGGGCGGGGGGGGAGCGTGGGGGGGGCCTGTCCTGTGTGTCTGTCTGTCTGTCTGTCCGGCCGTGTGCACGCGTTGCCGGGCGCTGGGCGGCTCCCTGTGCGCGTGTCCGCGGGCAGCCCACACGTGGGCACGGCGCTGGGTGCCCGGAGCCCCCCCTGTAACGGCGTGAAAGTTGGGGTCGGGGGAGGAAATGTGCTCGCGTGGGTGCGTGGCACGCGTGGGAGGGGCAGCGGGGTGGGGAGGGGGGTCGGGGTGTGCACGGGGGGGTGTACAGCGAGCGCACGGAGTGCAGGGCAGGGGGCGTGCGCGACCCCACGGGGGAGCGACGGACACGCGTGGGTTGCGCGCCCCTCCCGCAACTCCCCCGGTGCGGGTCACGTGGACGCACCGCCCCCAGCTCCGCGCCCCGCCGCCGTTCCCGCAGCGGGCCGCCGCCCGTTAGCCGCTCCATATATAAGGGCATAGGGGGGCGGGCCTGCACCACCCTCTCCCCCTCGCCGGTCCCTCCGGAGAGCCGTCGCGCGGGAGCCAATCAGCGCCGAGGGGACGGGGCGATGCGGGAGGGGGGGCGCGGACCATAGCACAGGGGGCGGGGGCCTTTGTGAGGGGGCGGGGCTTGGGCGGGCGCTGGGTTTTAGGGCGGGGGCGACCCCAGGAGGGGCGGGGGGGGTCCCAGGGGGGAGAGGGCACGGGACCCTTGGGCTGGGGGGGGCTGGGACGGACCCCAGGGTTGGGTGGTGGAAAGGGCCAGGGCCGGGGGGTGCCGGGGTTGGGGGTCCAGAGGGGGGCACCGGCATCATCAATTCCCACCCCCCCCCCCCCCGGCTCTCTTTTGGTGTAAAATTCCGAGATTTTAGCTCCTGGCAGCAACGGGACGCCGCGTGGCGGGTACAGCGGGGTGCCGGGCGGACGGTGTAGCGCCACCAAAAAGAAGGAAAACAACAAATTTCCTGGCACGATGTCGTGGTGGGCAGCCGTGGGACACCGAGGTGGACAACGTACGCCCCGCGGCTCGGGCGCCACGGCCGGGTCGGAGCTGGCAGACAGGGTGTGCCGGCCCTGATTTATGGCCACCGGGCCGCGGTTTAGGGCGCACCGGGCCCTGATTTATGCCACTGCGCTGGGGAAGGCCAGGCAGTAAGTCCGTGGGTGGCGGTGACTGGGGTCCATTGGCGTGACGTCCTTCCGCGTTGGCCCCCCCGCCCTGGGTCACATCCCACAGGGCGTCAAATTCCCACTGGGGGGGGTCCCACCCGACTGGGCTCACAACACACCCCCCCCCCGCCATTCCCGTCCCCCCGTGTCCCACCCTACTCATGTCACGCTGCCCTCTGTGTACACACACCCCACTCGTTCCCCACATACTCGTGTCCCACCCCCTGGTGTCCACCGCCCCCATCCCCGCCCCACTCGTGTCTCCAACACCCCATGCCCACGCCACCCCCCCCGTTTCCCCCCCCACTCTTGTCCCATCCCCACTCGTGAGGCTCCCCCTGTGTCCCCACTCCCTTGGTGTCCACCGCCCCTGTCCCCGCCCCACCTCGTCTGTCCCCACCGAGCCCACTCGTGTCCCCCGCCCCCCCGTGCCCACCCGCCCCCCGTCTCCGCGCGCCCCAGGTGGTCACCTCCTCCGTCCAACCCCCCTCGTGCGCCCCCCCCCCCCCCCCCCGTGTATCGGCCCCCCCCAGCCCCCCCTCGGTGGCGCGCCAGCACCCGTGGGTGCCCCCCGTGTTCCCCCTGCCCCCTCCGCGGACTCCCGGTGGGGGGGGGGCGGGCGCAAGGCCTTCTGGGAGCTGTAGTTCCGCCGGGGGCAACGTGACGGGGCGGAGGGGTTGGGGGGGGGACCTCCATTTCCGGCATCGTGCCACAGCGGCGTAAGCGCAGCCGGCGATCGGAGCTCGGTGGAGGGGGCGGGGGGGCGGGGGCGGGGGGCGGGCGTGGGACCCCCTGCGCTACACGCGGGGGTGGGGGTGGGGGGGCCGAAAAGCCAGAGAACCCCCAAAAAAAGCCAGAGACCCCCCCCAGCGCCCCTTGCTGCCGCCCTCGTCATTGGGGCTGATTCTAAAAGGCCCCCCCCCCCCCCCAAAAAACCCTCACCGTGCCCAAGCGCCCCCCCTACGACCCCGTGTCCCCCCCCCTCCAGTCCCCCATAAACGGGGTCTGGTCCTGCAGGGCCCCCCCAAAACCCCCCATAAACTCCCCGCGCAACCCCACATCCCCCCTTCCTGCCCCCCATTTAAAACCCTCGCCCCCCCCCCCCCCTTCTACCACCCCCATTTCTAGGGTCTGATCCTACAGAGCCCCCCCAAAACTCCTTATCTCCCCCCCCCGCTCCCCTTTCCTGCCACCCCCATTTATAGGGTCTGCTCCTGCAGAGCCCCCCCAAAACTCTGCATTGCCCCCCCACAACCCCTCATCCCCCCCTTCCTGCCCCCCCATTTATAGGCTCTGATCTGACAGAGCCCCCCCAGACCTCCCCATCCCTGTATCCCCAACCCTATATCCCCCCTCCCTGCCCCCCCCCAATTATAGGGTCTGGACCTGCAGAACCCCCCCCAAACCTCCCCATCCCCAACCCCCCCCACAAAACCCCGCACCCCCCTTCCCGTCCCCCATTTATAGGCTCTGATCCTACAGAGCCCCCCCCACCCCCCCCATCCCCATATCCCCAACCCTATATCCCCCCTCCCTGCCCCCTCCGCTTATAGGGTCTGATCCTACAGAGCCCCCCGGAACCTCCCCATCCCCAACTCCCCCCCCCCCCCCAACCCTGTATCTCCCCTTCCTACCCCCCCATTCCTAGGCTCTGACCCTCCAGAGCCCCCCCAACCCCCCCCACCCCCATATCCCCAACCCCATATCCCCCCTCCCTACCTCCCCTAATTATAGGGTCGGGACCCTCAGACCCCCCCCCCCCCCCCACTTCTAACCCCCCCCCCTCCCCATTTCTCTCCTGCAGACCCCCCCCCCCCCGCCCCCGGATGCCGCGTCCCCCCCTGACCGCCGCGGGCCGGGCCCTGTCGGCCATGGCCGAGCGCCCGCTGGCCAGCGCCATCCGCGCCAAGCTGGATGCGGCCCTACAACCCAGCCACCTGCAGGTCCTGGACGAGAGCCCCCGGCACGGCGGCCCCCCCGGAGCCGAAACCCATTTCGCCGTGGTGGTGGTGAGCGGGCGCTTCGCCGGGCTGAGCCCCCTGCAGCGGCACCGCCTGGTCCACGCCGCGCTCAGCGCCGAGCTCGCCGGCCCCCTGCACGCCCTCGCCATCGTCGCCAGGACCCCCGAGCAGTGGGACGCCGACCCCCGCGTCCCCCCCCGGCCCCCTTGCCTGGGGGGGTCCAAGCACGAGCGGCGCGGGGCCGCCGGAGACGCTACTTCGGCGTGATGCTGCGCCCCGGCGCGTTTTTGGGGGTGTTTTGGCCATTTTAGGTGTTTTTTTTTTTTTTTTTTTTTTTTTTTTGGCCCGTTTTTAGGGTATGGATGAGGTGTGGGTTTGGGGGCACGGCTTTTGGGGTGACCCCCACCCCCCCGCCCCAGCCCGGCCCCCAGCCGTCGCTGCTCCTTCCCGTCGAACCGCTCCCAAATTTGGGGGAAATTTGGGGGATTTGGGGGATTTTCTCGATGTCGTCTTCAAGGCGTTCACCTCTTTGGGCCCCCCGCCCCCATGCGTCCGCCCCCCCCCTCCCCCCCCCCACCGCATCGCGTCCCGCCTCCCACCCCGACCCCAGAAATAAACAGCTCCTGGCTCCTCATCCGAAGCGGCTCCGAGAGCACAGCTGGGTGTTATTGGGGTAACACGGCGCGGGGGGGGGGTCGTCGTGGGGGGGGGGGGGATTTTCCCTTTTTTTTTGTCGTTCGCGCGCTTTTCGTCGTGTGGTTTTTTGGTTTTTTTGTTTTTTTTTTTTAATTCTTTACAAACATCTAAAAACTACAGCACGGCACGACTGCATACGGACAGAACTATGGATGTGCTCGGAAAAAAGACCAGCTACACCGAAGGAGGACGGGGAGGAGGAGGAGGAGGAGGAGGAAGAGCAGGAGGAGGAAGATGAGGAAGAGGAGGAGGAGGACGGCACTCGGACGAGATGAAGCACGCGCCGCTCGCTTGCTCAGAGGGGAGGGGGCCCGCTGGGGGGGCCGCCGGGGGGGCCTCCCAAGTGCTTTTTGCATAGACCTCAGCCTCTGGTCCTTGGTGGGGGGGGGAGGCTGAGCCTCCCGGGGTGCCCACGGTGGGGGGGGGGGGGGGGGGCGGAGCCCCGGCACCCCCCCACCCCTCAATTTTTGGGGGTCCCGCTTTTTTGGGCGCCGCCGTTGTGCTTTGCGAACCGCTGGGCTGGGGGCTTGTGCTCTGGGCTGGGGGAGACGGGGGTTTTTTTTGGGGGGGGGGGGCGGGAACGGCCCTCCCCCCCTTTTAAATGCCCCCCCGCCCCCCACCGTTCCCTTTTAAAAGCCTAAGGAAGGAAAATTTGAAAAAAAAAAAAAAAAAGTAGGAAAAAAAGGAAGCAGCAGGTTGGGGGGGTGCAGGTGACCCCCCCCCCCCCACGCTGCAGCCACCCATCCCGCACCCCAAAATGCAGCCGTGCCCCCCTCCTACACCGAGGGGGGGGGGAATTGCATCGCTGGGGGGGGCACGTTTGTCCTTCTTCCCCCTGCAAATCCACCCCCCCCCCAGGAATGGGGCCGGGGCTGCGGGGGCGCAGACCCCAAATTCATCACCAGCACCCCAAATTGGACAAGGGGGGGGTCCGGGGGGGCTTTGCTGCGCCGGGAGGTGCGAGGTGCTGGGCACCCCGGGGGCTGGGCTCAGCGCGGGGCTCTGCACCCCAAAATTGGGCTCTGGATCCCAAGATGGGGCTCTGCACCCCAAAATTGGGCTCTGCACCCCGAAATGGGGCTCTGCACCCCAAAAGGAGCGGGGCACGCTGAAGCACTGCGCACCCCAAGGCGCTGTGCACCCCAAAGCGCCGTGCACCCCAAAGAATCGTGTGCTTTAAGGTGGTGTGCACCCTAAAACGCCGTGCACCCTGAGGGGCTGAGCACCCCCCCGAGGGGCTGAGCACCCCAACATGCCATGCACCCGAGATACTGTGCGCCCCAGGGTGCTGTGCACCCCGAGGGGCTGAGCACCCCAACGGGCTGAGCACCCTCACGTGCCGTTCACCCCAAGGTGTTGAGCACCCCGAGGTGCTGAGCACCCTAAATGTTGAGCACCCCAATGTGCCGTGCACCCCAAGGGGCTGAGCACCCCAAGGTGCTGAGCTCCCCAATATTCCCAGCCTCAGCCATGGGGGGAAACTGAGTCACGGTGCCCCCCCCTCCCCCCCCCCCCCCCAGCCCCGCAGCAGAGCCGAGGGTCGAGCCTTCCTCCTCCTCCTCTTCCTCCTCTCTCCCCAGCCCAGCAGGGATTTGGGGGGGGGGGGGGGCACGGGGGCCTCTCCCCCAGCCCCACGAGGCCGGGGTGACCCCGACCCCCTGCCCTCGCCCCCCCCACGGCCCCCGCCGAGCGAGCAGCTTTGCACAGACGGGGTGACACCGAGAAAAGAAATGGGGAGGGGGGGGGGGGCGGGCTTGGGTTTTGGGGGGGGAGGCAGAAAAAGGTGTTGGGGTTTGGGGGGGGGGAGGGCAAGTGCAAATGAAAGAAAAAAAATCCCAAATGCTCCAAGAAGACGTTTCACAGTGTCTAACGAGACTAAGCCCCCCCCCGGAGAGGGGGCAAGGAGGGGAGCCGGGATGAGGGGGGGGGGGGGCGATATGGGGCTGGGGGGCGGGGTTGGGGGGGGGGTCCTCTCCCCGTGTGCCCCCCCCCCCCCTCACTGCAACACTTGCCCGCGGGTCTCCGGCAATTTCAAGGCGAGGGAGCTGCCGAGGGCCAGGGCGGTGGAGGCCAGGAGGATGGGCACGGCTTTCGTGATGCCCACGAAGGAGGTGAAGATGCTGATGCCCAGCACGGCCGCCAGCTTGCACAGGGCGTTGAGGAAGCCGAACGCCGTCGTCCTGCGGGGAAATGGGGGGGGAGTAATTTGGGGGGGGGGGGGTCCCCATCCGGCACGACCCCAAGGGTTTTGGCCCCTCGCGCCCTGCGCCCAAAAGTTTGCACCTGGACCCCAAAAACCTCGCAAACTGGACCCAAAAACCTCATACCTGGCACCCAAAACCTCGCACCTGGACCTGAAAACCTTGCACCTGGACCCAAAACCTCACACCTGGACCCAAAACCTTCCACCCAGCACCCAAAAACCTTGTACCCGGCACCCAAAACCTCGCACCCAGCACCCAAAACCTTGCACCTGGACCCAAAACCTCACACCTGGACCCAAAAACCTCATACCTGGACCCAAATCCTTGCACCTGGACCCTAAATCTCGCTCCTGGCACCCCACGTCCCGCAGCCCAGCACCCCGCACCTCTTGTCGGAGGGGTAGAGCTCCACGGTGAGCACGTCGAGGGCGTTCCAGGAGGCGATGCTGACGCCGCCGAAGAGGCAGAGCAGCGCGATCATCGCCGACTCGCTGTTGCCGAAGGAGAGGAAGAAGCAGCTCACGCAGGACATCACGCTGGAGCCGGCTGCGGGGGGGGAACAGCGTCAGGGCCGGGGGCACCTCGCGCCCCCGCCCCCCCCCCGGCAGGGGAGAGTCACAGAATCACCGAATTGTAGGGGTTGGAAGGGACCTCCAGAGACCACGGGGTCCAACCCCCCCCGCCAAAGCAGGTTCCCTACAGCAGGCTGCCCAGGTAGGCGTCCAGACAGGCCTCGAATATCTCCAGAGAAGGAGACCCCCACAACCTCCCTGGGCAGCCTGTCCCAGTGCTCCGTCACCCTCACCACGAAGAAGTTGGCGCGGAACCTCCTGGGCTCCATTTTGTGGCCACTGCCCCTCATCCTGTCCCCACAGAGCACTGAAAAGAGGTTGGCCAAATCCCTCTGCCTCCCACGCCTCCGGTATTTATACACATCGATGAGGCCCCCTCTCAGTCTTCTCTTCCCAAGGCTGACCAGACCCAGGTCTCTCAGCCTCTCCTCCCAGGGGAGATGCTCCAGGCCCCGTATCATCTTTGTGGCCCTCCGCTGGCCTCTTTCCAGGAGATCCCTGTCCTTTTTGGGCCGGGGAGCCCACAACTGGACACAGTACCTCCAGGTGAGGCCTGACCAGGGCAGAGCAGAGGGGGAGGATCGCCTCCCTTGACCTGCCGGCCACGCTCCTTTTACTGCCCGCCAAGATCCCGTTGGCCTTGTTGGCCACCAGGCTGGCTCACGGCCAACCTGCCGCCCACCAGGACCCCCCAGGACACCGAGACACCGAGGCGGGGGGGGGGTGGGGGGGTGCCCACCCAGCATGCGGAGGCGGCCGATCTTGTCCATGAGCAGGGCCGAGACGATGTTGCCGGGGAGCACGGCCAGGGTGCCCAGGAAGCTGACGAAGTAGATCATGTAGGCGTTGTTGTCGTCGCTGAAGTCCAGCTGGCAGCCCTCCTTGTTGTGCAGGAAGGTGCTGTTCACCACCCGGCTGTTGATGAACTTGTACTCGAAGAGATCTGCGGGGACCCAGAGAGGTTGTTGGGGGGGGGGTGGCGAGCATCGAGGTGGGGGGGGGGGGGTGGCTATATCACCCCGTCCCCCTCCTACCGGTGTTGTAGAAGACGGTGGAGATGAAGGTGCAGTTCTTGAAGAAGGTGTTGCTGGAGGTGATGTCCTCGAAGTAGCACTCCTCGAACAGCGAGTCCTCGAACGTCACCGACTTCATCTTCAGGCCGATGAACCTGGGGAGGGGCAAAAGGGGGGGGGGGGTAAAGGGCTCGCTGCCGTCCACCGAGCCCCCGCCCTGGCTCCCCCATCCCCGCCGGCCACGCACTTGTCGTTGAAGTACTCCCCGCCCTGGTGGATCTGGTTCTCCAGGGTGAAGTTGAAGGTGAAGTGCCGGACCTTCTCGCGGGTGAAGAGCTTGGTGCGCGAGGCGTACTCGATGTTCTGCAGGTGCTTTATCATGTCCGGGAACCACACCGTCAGCCCGTAGTAGCTGCGGGGCGAGAGGGGCTGAACCTGGCCGCCACGAACCCAGCCCTGTTCCCATGCCACCAGCCCTGGCCCCATGCCACCAGCCCCGTATCACCATCCCCATCCCCATGCCACCATCCCCGTCCCCGTTCCACCATCCCCGCCCCCTGCCACCATCCCCATGCCCATGTCACCATCCCCGTCCCCGTGCCACCATCCTTGTCCCCATGCCACCATCCCCGTCCCTGCGCCACCATCTCCATCCCTGTGCCACCACCTCCATCCCTGTGCCACCATCCCCACCCCTGTGCCATGATCCCCATGCCACCATCCCTGTCCACATGCCACCATCCCCAGCCCCGTGCCACCATCCCCATGCCACCAGGTGCCCCCACCCATGGGTGCCACCCCCCTTTCCCCCCCCAGGGGTGACCCAGCCCCCCTCCCCGTGCCCCAGCCCCACCTGAAGGACATGGTGAACCACACGGCCATCATCATCAGCGTGATGCGGCGGTACTCGGGTGCGAAGCACTGCTGGAAGTTGCTCCAAACCTACGGGGACGGGAGGGGAGGTGACGAGGGGACACCGCAGGGGACCAGGGCCACCCCCCGGCGCAGGATCCGGCCCCACCTGCTGCGAGAGGTTGAGGAATCGGACGAGCCAGCGCCGGTACCACGTGCCGGTGTCCGACTGGATCTCGATGAGTTCGTCCTCCCGCTTGATGGTCTTGATGTGGGTGACCTGCGGGTGCGGGGGACGGTCTGGGCATGGTGGCCTTGGCCGTGATCCCAGCTCACGGGTGAGCCCCGTCCCCACCCCCCGTCCCCACCTCGTGCCTCAGTTTCCCCACCCGCTGACGCGGGGCTGCCCCCCCCTCCGGGGGCTGCTTTTCCTGGAGGTGGAAGCTGGTGGGTGAGGGGGTGGGTACGGGGCAGGGGGGGCCCTTACCGAAAAGACCCTCTCGGGGTGGCCCTTGGCCCTCATGTTGGTGTCGTGGACCTGCTTCAGCACCATCCAGGCCTCGTCGTGTTTGCCGTTCTGCAACACAGAGCCCGGGCTCACCCTGGGACCAATCCTGCCCCGGTCCGTCCCCCCCCCATCCCCGGCACCCATTCGGGGGGGACCCTGCCGGCACCCCCAGCCCCAGCGCCCCCTCCCCAGCTCCGGTCACCTCCAGGAAGAAGCGGGGGCTCTCGGGCATGGTGGTGAGAGCCCCGATGGCGAAGACGGAGGGGAAGGCGCAGACCAGGACGAAGACCCTCCAGCTGTGGAACTGGTACGCGGAGCCCATCTGGAAGCTCCAGCCTGCGGGGACGGGACGGGACGGGGGGCATGGAGGTGGCGCCGAGCCCCGGCGAGCCTCGCGGCGAGCGCGGCGAGCGCCGGTGCCCTTACCGTAGTGGGGGATGATGGCCCAGGCCATGGCGGAGGCGTAGATGCCCCCGATCATCCAGAACATGCAGAGCCAGCTCAGGTGCTCCCCGCGCTTCTCCTGCGCCAGGAACTCGGAGAAGTAGGAGAAGACGATGGGGATGGAGCCGCCGATGCTGGGGACGGAGGCAGAGCGGCATCAGGGGAGGCTGAGGAGGGGGGGGTTCGGCCTCGCGAGGGAGCGCAGCCCCCCCGGCAGCCCCCCCCCCCCCCCCCCCCCCACGGCGCCGTGCCCCCTTACCCCACGCCCGAGAGCAGCCTGCAGAAGAGGAAGGTGCCGTAGCCTTGGACGAAGGAGGAGAAGAAGGCGAAGACGCTGTTGACGGAGAGGGAGATGAGGAGGCACTGCCGTCGGCCCAGGCGGTCGGCCAGCCCGCCCCACAGGAAGGCGCCCACCATCATGCCCAGGTACACGATGAGCCCTGGGGGGGGGACGGGGACGGGGACGGGGACGGGGGGGACAGCAGTGTCAGCCCCACACACCGAGGGGCCCCCAGCACTGGCGGTGCTTGGGGCAAGGACTCAGTACTGGGGGGTCCTGGGGTGCTGAGGGGATGCACGGGGCAGAGATCCCCCCCAGCATCAACCCAGAGACCCCCCCCCCCACTGTCTGCATCCAGCCCCCCCCTCCTCCTCCTGCCCTGAGTTTGCCAGGTCTTGGGGGGGGGGGGGGGCACACAATAACACTCGGAATTTGGGCTGCATCGGGCACCATGGGGGGGGGGGGGGGGGGGGGGGGCGCGCCACAGTGCGGCCAACGCAGCCGCCCGCAGCCCCCCCAGAGTGCTCAGCGTCTCCTTATCAGCCCCAAGCAGGGGCAGGGAGATAAGCCAGGGGCTGGGGGGGGCCACGAGGCACTGCCCGGCTGCACAGCGACACTCGCCCCCACCTGGCTGCTGCCCCCCACCCCCCCTCCATTTTCCCAGCTGGGACCAGTGTGGGACTGGGAGGAGGAGGATGGAGGGAGCTGGATGCCCAGAGGGCTCCTGTGCCCCCCCCCCCCCGTTGTCCCCAAATCTCCTGTGCCCCCCCCACATTGCCCTCTGTCCCCCACGTACCCACGTCTCCCCCTGCCCTGCCATCTCCCCCCGTATCTTCGCGTCCCCACCGTGTCCCCTGTACCCTTCGTATCTCCTGTGTCCCCCCCCTCCCCGAGTCCCGCCTGTCCTTCAGGGGGAAGGACACGCACTTCCTGGGCCCCATCCACCCCACAGCCTCTCACATCTCCTATGTGCCCCAAATCCCCCAAATCCCCCCCCATCCCCGTCTCTCTCCCTGTCCTTCCATATCCCTCCCCCTGCTCCCGTTCTCCTCCCTGCCCCCGTGTCCCCTGTGTGCCACGTCCCCCCACATCCCCCACCTGCCGATGTGCCCCATGTCCCCTCTGCCTCTCCACGTCCCCACGGTGTTCTTCCATGTCCCCTGTCTGCTCGTGTCCCCCCCATAACCTCGTGTCCTTCCCCCTCCCCCATCTGCTCGTGTGCCCCCATAGCCCTCCATGACCCCGACCTGCTCACATCCCCCCATCTCAGGTGTCCCTCCATGTCCCCTTATCTGCTCGTGTCCCCCATAACCCTTGTCCCCCTCCATGTCCCCCATATCCCACGTGCCTCTCCATGCCCCCCCACCTTCTCATGTCCCCCAAACCCCATGTCCCCCTGTCTGCTCATGTCCCCCATAGCCCACATCCCCAGTAACCCGTCCCCCTCTCTGCTCATGTTCCCCATGCCCCCTCTCCCCGTGTCCCCCTACCTGCCCATGTCCCCCATATCCCAGTGTCCCTCCCTGTCCCCTTACCTCCTCACCTCCCCCAAACCCCACGTCCCCCCACATCCCCTCCCTGCTCCCGTCCCCCCGTCTCTCTCCCCCAAGCCCCCCGCCCCGGGCTCACCCAGCATGCCCTTGTTGGAGTCGGAGAGGCACATGTCCTTCTCGGCGCTGGGCAGCACGAAGCCCACCACGAAGACCTCCACGCCGTCGGCCATGAGGGCCAGTCCCAGGACGAAGTAGAGGGTCCACTGGAAGCGGCCGTGGCCGCACTCCTGCAGGATCAGCTCGTACTGCTGCGCCAGCTCCTCCTTGTCCTTCCGCCGCTGCCCCTCGGTGTCGTCGAAGGCGCCCGCGGCCGCCTCGGCCCCCAGCCGCTCCCCGGCTTTCATCGAGTCGTGCCGGGGGATGCCCTGGTACTCGCCCTCGTAGATCTCGTCCTCCTCGTCGTGGCCCTCGGTGGCATCGCTGGAGGCCCCCTCCTCCTCGTTGGCCCCCTCACCCCCCCGGTAGTAGCCGTCCTGCGGCGGGTAGTCTTCGTCGTCCTCCTCCTCCTCGAAGCGGGTGTAGGAGCGCTTGGTGTACTCGTCCTGCATGCGGTCCATGCCCTTGCTCACCTTCTTGGCCGCGTGCTTCTTCACCTCCTTGGCGATGTCCTTGGCGCCCCGGATGAACGCCGTCCGGTCTCGGAAGCTCTCATCCATGGTGCCGGTGGGCTGGGCTGGGACACCAGTGCGGGACTGAGGGGGGGGGTTCCGCGTCGGGGCTGCGCCCTCACGCCCGTGGTCGGCAGTGGGGTGTTTGGGGCCGGGCGGCGGCGCCGCCACCCATCCACGTGGCAAAGGCTGGGAGGGGGCGCGGGGGAGCCCCGGACCTGGGGAGGCGAGACACAAGCGGTGCCCGCGTTAGGTTGGGAACAGCCCCGCACGTCCCCTCCAGGGGGGGACAGCTCGATTTGCAGCACTTTTCCCCTGGCTCGGATGGAGACGGGAGGGTTTGGGGCACCTCTGCCCCACGGCGAGGCTGCAGGGACCTGGGCGCAGCGAGAGCGGGACCAGGAGAGCCCGGCTTGGGGCCAGGCACCCGCAGCAGGGCACAGGGTGGGGAAGCAGCAATATGTCAGGACATCCAGGGGATGCCACCTCTCAGAGTGCCCCCTCTCCACGCTCATTCGGAGGAGCGAAGCTCTCACAGACACCTACGTTTCGGTAGCATTTAGGCACCCATTGACCTCGTTGGAACCCAAGGTGGATCCCCCAGCGCCCAACAACGTGGCTGAGCACAGGCTACGGGGCTTGTTCGCCTCGGTCTCTTCTCCCCAAGCACTGGCACCTCCCAGCCTTGTGGCAGCGGCCCCGGGGTCAGCCCCGGTTAGGCGATGCCCCCCCCAGGAGCAGCGGGAGACACACGTTAGGGTCTGCGGGACCCCGCGAGCTTCATTTCCACAGCACCTTGGGGCCGGGATCACAAAATAAAGAAATGCGGGCGAGAAGGCAGCGCAGTGCGCGGGAGGTAGGTTTGATGCGGTGAGAGGGTGAATGGACCCACACAGGAAAATGGGCGAGCCGAAAGCCAACGGGGCCACCTCTCCCCTGCCTCGACGGCCCCCCACAGGGGACCCCGGTGGGGATGGGGGATCCCTGATTGGGACGGGCCCCACAGGGGGGATCCTGGCAGCGATTGGGATGAGGAGGAAGCAGATGGGCCCCACAGCCCCTCCAAGCACCCACTGACAGCCCAGGGTCCCCAGGCCATGGGACTCCCCCGAATCCCTCCCGCTGGTCCCCAGCAGCCCATTGACAAAAAAGGCGGCGCCACCTCCTCAATGGGGCCGGGCAGGTGGGGCTGGGCCGGGAACCAATCAGCTCCGGGGGGCGTGGCCACCCCACCGGCATCAATGGGGCTGGGGGGGGCACGGCCCAGCTGTTCGGCCAATCAGCTTCAGGGGGTGTGGCCACGCACCTGCCCTCCCCCGGCTCACGGCACCCATGGGGCGAGGGGGTCACGGGATGGGGACCTGGGGAGGGGACCCTGGGGACGGGGACCTGGGGAGAGGACCCTGGGGACAGGGACCTGGGGATGTGGACATGGGGACGGGGACCTGGGGATGGGGACCCTGGGGACGGGGACCCCGGGGCTCTGCGGGCCCCAGCAGGGCGCGTGGTGCCCCCCCAGGGGGTAGGGTCCCGGTGCCAGCGAGGGCTTGGGAAATCCCTGCCCATCTCCGGGGGGGGGCACCCAGCCCACATCCCACCTCGCCCTCAAGGGACAGGGGACAAGGAGGCCGGGGGACATCGGGGACATCGCCGCCACCAGGCCGCAGGCAGCGCTTCCCCGGCGGGTTCAGCCAGGATTGCAAGTCACCGCCAAGAACCAGGCCACCAGCGGGCCCTCACCAGGTGCCGAAACCATCCCGATCCCTCGGGAAGGGCAGGACGGAGAGGCACCGGCACCACGCCGCCTGTGCCGCCACCTGCCCCACGGGGACCACAAGGGGAACCAGCCCCCAAAGTCCACGGGGGTCCCCAAAACCACCCAGGGCAGCCCCAGTGCTTGGCATCGGTGCCCCAGGTTGGCAATCCCCAGCATGGTGCCGAATGAGGTTTCGGGTGGGGGGCCCTGGGAGGGGTCCCCAGCTCCGATCCAGGTGCCCAAAGCTCGCCGCGGTGGCAGAGGCGGCGCCGGGGACCACGTGCCCAAGGCCACGTTCCCCGGGGAGGCTTCCAGAAGGGATTTGGCTGCGGGTTGTGCTTCATCAGAGCCTTCGGCCAAAGCCCTATCCCCGTGCTGCCATCCTGGTGGGAGCCAGGCGCCCCAGACCCCCCACACACACACCCAACCCGACAAGAGCTCAGCCCAGCGCGTGACAGGGACAGACCCCCAGACACCAGTGGGTACGGGCACTGCTGGCCCTGCTGAGGGGCCCGTCACGACCCCCCCACCCCCCCCAAATTCCTATTTTTACCCCCGGCAGCACAAAGCCGCCGGGCAGCAGCGGCCACGCGCGGACAGCACCGCAGAAGTTGAGCCGCAGGGAGAGGGACGCAGCCGTCAGCGCGTGTCCGTCCCCCCCCCGCCGCCCCGCACCCCCCTCCCCGAGAGAGGGGGAACAGGGCACGGCGGGGAGCTAAAATTAGCCCTTCCAAAATAGTCGGGGCCGTCAGCAGCGCTCCCCCCGGGGTGGGCGCCCACGCCGGCTCTGCGCAGGCACCCGGGGACGGTGCGGTGCCGGCGCTGCGGCACGCCGCGGCCACCCCCCCCCCCCCCCCGGGGCCGATTTCTGAATGAAGCCGGGCAGGGACCTCCAGGCAGCGTCAATTCCCTCGTACGCCCGCCGCCCTCTCCTCCCCGGCTTGGTGGGGAGCAAAAACCCAGCCCGGGGAGCCCCCGCTGCCCTCCTCGGGTTAAATCCTGGGGGCTCCCGAAGCCGCTGGAAGGAGCCGAGCCGTGGCCTTGGCAGCGCCAAGGTCATTTTGCCCCCGCGGGGCTGCCCTGCGGTGCCTCCCCGTGCGGCACGGTGACACGGCCCGCGCCGTGTTTACGCCGTCAGGGAGCTGGCAAAGGGCGAGGGGAGCAGAAGGGAGGCCGAGCACCCGGCGGGGAGGACGGGGCCGCCTGCGTGCACCAAGGTCACCGCTCGGCTCCGCGCCGGAGGAGCCGCTCGGCACGAGCCGGGGAGCCTCGAGCAGCCGAGCCGCCGCCGCGCAGGCTTTCAAGATGAGGGGTTTGATCTCACGAGGCAGCCAGAAGGCACGCACACCGTAGCCAGGAGCCCCATAGGCAAAATGGGGGGGTGCAGAAACGCTCTCCTGGCTGCACAAAGGCACTGCTGGCCCCCTACCCCGTCGGTGGCATTAGCCCGAGCGAGCACTGCCAGCCCCGAGCGAGGCTGGGGGGCTCCGGAGCCTTTTCCTCCTGCCAGGTGCGCGATCGGAGCCAGCGATGGCCGCAGCCCTGCCTCGCTGCACACCCCGAGACCCCCCCGGGGGTTCCCACGTCCGGGTCCCCCCCGCAGCCCCCGGCCTTTCTGCAGAACAGCCAGAACATGGCGACAAGGGAGAAGAGTTTGAAATCCACAGGGCCCAAGGTCATTGCCGACCCCCCCCTCCCCTTCCCACTCCCGGGGAGCTGAGGCGCTCCCCCCCCCCCCCCAAAACCCGCCGGTGCCCCCAGGAGAAATCTCCATCCCCGCAACGAAATCCCCGCCGGCGGCGATGCCCGGCCATACGGCAGCGCGGCAGGGATGACAAGGGGCTACCAAGCACGCACGTTAAAAAAAAAAAAAAAAAGACAAACCGAAGCTGGAGGCAAGGTTTTTCAGGACAAAATGGCCACAGCCATCGGAAAGGGAAAGCCGAACCCCTCATCCGCCAGCCGGCAACCCCGAGGATGCTCATTAGAAGCGGCGAGGAGAGGAGGAGGAGGGCGATCCCCTTCCCAAAAGCCGTTCCTTTCTCCCCCTTACCTGGTTCAGCCCCGCGCTCCGCTCCAGCCGCGGGAGGATGCTCCGGCAGGGATGTGGCAGGAAAACAGCTCGCGGGTACCAGCGCTAGCGCCGCAGCCTCCGCCACACACGCTGAGCGCTGGGAGAGTCCATTGCAAGAGCCCGGGGAAGGGAGGTGGCGGGGGGGGGGGGGGGGGAGCCGTGCTACAGCAACCGGCGATGCGGGGCGGGGGGGGGACGGCAGCGGGACTGGGGGGGCTCCCCCCTCTCCTTCGTTTTTACGCCAAGCCGAAGGGAGGGCGATGCTCCACGCCGGCGGGGATGCTCCCGAGGGAGAGGGGTTCCGGTGCCGGAGCCGGCGGCTGGCAGCTGCTCCGAGGGGATGGAGGTGAAGGGGGGCTGTAACGGGGTGCGAGGAGCTGCCCCCCCCCCCCGCCCCGTTTCACCGCGGGGACTCGCAGCGGCGCGGCCGTGACGGCTTCGAGGCGCTCGGACCCTCGATGGCAACCTCCTGCCTCCCACCGCAGCCGCGGTGGAAGGAAAGGCAGCCAGGCAAATCTGAGTCACGTCCTCCTCGGGGGGTGATGGGGGGGAAATTTCGATTTCTTCCGATTAAATTTTGTCCGCCTGGACGGGCCGGACGCGGCCCTCCCGTCGTGATGCAGCACAAACGCTCCCGACGGTGCTGGGAAGAGCGCGGGGGGGAGGCAGGCGGAGGTGCGGGGTGCCCAAACCCACCCGGGTGAGGGATTTGCCCCGGGGGGAAATCAGCTCTGGAGAGCTCCAGCCCCCCCCCAAACACCACAACCCAGCTCCCTCCTGGGGGACGCGGGGCGCAGAGTGCTCGGGGTGCCCAGGAGGGGGTCTCCAGAGTGAGCAGGGCTGGGAGGACCCCAAAAAGCCGTGCCAGGCCCGTTTCCCCCCTGCCCCTTCCCTCGTGCCCCCCGTGCAACCAGCTGGGCAGGCCTCAGCGCCCAGGGCTCGAGCCCCGAAGCCCCCAGCAGCGCCGGGTACGGGGCCAGGGACCAGCCCCCAGCGGGAGCCCGTCCTCCTGCTACGAGAGGCCGAGGATCTCGGGGTACACGCGAGGCTGGAGGCCAAAACGAGCACGGCGAGGGGCAGAACGAGCGCCCGGCCGGGCTCTGCAGGAGAAGCAAACGGGGGTGGGGAGCAGGGGATTGGGGTCTGCGCACCAGAGCCGATACGAGGAAGGATTTGGGAAAATCCCCAAAACCAAAGGAGCCCCTGTTGGGAATAATCCTGTAACGGGGAAACGGGGCTGAGCCGAGGGGGTCTTCAGCCCAGCCAGGCCCCCGCCGTGCGTGGCTCTGGCAGCGGGGGCTCTCCCGAAACGCGCCGGGCGAGCAGAAACGCTGGGTGAGCGCCGCTCCCTCGGGGCGCCGCGTCCCACCGAGCTCTGACTCATGTGCCGCGCTGTCACCGCGTCCCCGTTCCCCTCCGTGCAGCAGCCGGGAGCTCGCGCTCAGCCCCGAGGCTTCCGCGTGCATGAGCAGAGCGACACGCACTGCAGCAGGGACGGGGGAGCAGCCCTCCCAGCCGCTTCTCTGCGTTTCTCCTTTGCCAGGGCCTAAAAGCTGGCCGTGAGGGGATAAAACCCAAGGTGGGTCCTGGCGGCTGCCCTCAAGAGGACGGGAATGCCACCCCGGGGCACGGCGGCTCTTTATGGGATGCGCTGGTTTCTGTGGGCGCTGGAGTTCTGGCAGCCCCTTCCCACCCAGGCCGGACCAGGGGTATTCCCCACCCTGACAGCCCGCTGGAAGGAGGGGGAAAAAGAAAAAAAAGCATCTATATATATATATATTTTTTTTGCCAGGAACAGCTATTAAAATAGAAGCCGTTCCCTCCCCGCACACACACGCGCACACACGCGCACACACTGCAGAGGCTTAACCAGAGCGGCAGGCGAAGGTGGCGGCGAAACGAAACCCAAGGCTGTGCTGCAAACAGCCCCGGATCAGCGGCAAGGGATCAGCCCCGTGCCGGAGCTCCTGCAGAGCCAGCAGCCTGCCGCTTCGCAGGAGGCATCCAGGAGCAGCAGGAAGGAGGCCGGCACTGGGAAGGCGGGCGCTGAGCGCAGCCTCGCAGGAGGCTGGAGCCTCGCAGGAGCCACGCACGCTGCCAAGGTCACCCCGGCGCAGCGAGTGACCGAGCCGCCTCGCTCGTGGCCCGCGTCGAGGCCCGATCGATGGGTGGCAAGCTGCCTCTCCCTGGCGTGATCCTTTTCCCCTCCAGGAACATTCGTAACCGCGGGAGCTGCCGGGGATTTTGGGCTTTGGTCGCCCAAACGTCGGCAGCGAAATCTCGGCTGTCCTCGGCTCTCTCCAGCCCCATGCTGCGCCCGGCTCCTTGCGGGCAGGTCGAGCACCCGCGAGCAGTCCCGCTCGGCTCCCTCTCCATCGCAAGCTAAACCCCCCAGCCCTTAAAATTCCCTGCCTTGAGATTTCCTCGCCTACAGAGGTGCTTCTGTGCGCCGCATTAACGAGTCCTCCCCTGCGCCCGTCGCCCGCACCAGGGGGGTTCAGCGCCTGTAATTTGAAGCGCTTAAATTTCAGATTTCAGCTCTTGCGTCCACGTTCTCCACGCCTAGAGGCGAGAGCGCTGGGGCTCGGGGTCCGTCAGGACAGGCACCAGCGCTCCTTCGGCACGCAGACGACGACAGCGGGGAAGGCAAACGACAGCCCCATGCCTGGGCAGGGCGGTACAAACATCGGGCGCGCTGTCAACAGCGCTCACCAGGCATCTGTGAAGAAAAAACACCTCCAGCCCAGCTGCTGGCTGCTCACGAGCAACCAGCAGAGCCCCCCTCGCAGCTTCTGGCCTCTTAACCAGCACCGATTTAGTGCCGATTTACACCTGAGACATTTTCTCCTCCCTCTTCCCAGCTGTTGCTTCGAGGAGCGGAGCTGAAGCCGCTCTCCTCCTCCTCCTCCTGGCGCAGGTCGGGGAGCCGGAGCCACGCGGCGCCGTCGACCTCACCCGAGGGCTTCCCAAGTCAGCCCCAGGCAGCGCAGGCGCTCGGTGGTCCTCCTTCCTCGCCTCCCCGCCGCCCACAGCGGGACGAGGACGTTCGTGGCGCGCTCTTGGTGCGGTTTTAGCAGCGAGCGGCGGAGCGGCTGCAGGCTGGAGGCGAGCCAGCAGTAATTGCGCGGCGAGGCCGAGCTGATGCAATTGTGCCGGGCTCTGGAGCGGTCCGGAGCAGGGACAGCCGAGCCCCGCGGGCAGTTTAATGAAATCACGGTGGTTCTGGGAGTGCCCTGGCGCCTCCGGGTCTGCTGGAGGACCCTGCGCAAGTTACGTTTTCTTCCTCTGGAGTCTGGTGTCCCCTGCAGAAAGCTGGTAACCCTGGCCACAGCTAAGTGGCAGGCTGAGAGCACCGGCACCCTGCTGCAGGGGGAGGACGGGGTGCTCAGCCTGGTCACGACCAGCCCCCCACAGCCACAAAGCTCCAGGTTTTGAGCTGGGAGCAGCCCTGGAAAGGGTTCACAACGCAACAAGCCTCAAGTCTCCTCTACCATGGTCCTGAGCTGTCCCCGAGGTTGGATTTCAGCACATTTAACGCAAGAAGCAGCACGAGGATCTCCGCCGACGCCTCACCACCGCTTGTATCACAGCCCCCGACCGAGCACAACTACAGCCCGGCAGAGGGAAGCGCTGAAGAGCTCTTCCAGTTCCTCTCTCAGAGCCTTCAGTGGCTGCTCACGTGCCAAAGGCAACGCGAAGCCCGCAGATCAGTTTTTGCTGCCTCCCCAGCCTTCCCCATCAGGCTCGGGATCTCTCCGTACCTCACAGGCACTTCCCCAGCGACCCCGCGACGACTAAGAGGAAAAGCACGGCACCGTTCTTGCTCTTTGGCCCACGAGGCTGAACAGAGATGGGAGCTAAAGGTCAACTTTAGCCCTAGGAAGTTAAAACAAAGCAGAAATAAACCGGCAAAGAGTAAAAGCAAGGCTGAAAACAAGACAGCTTCTCTGCAGGAGAAGGAAGAGCCACGGCAGCTCCCCAAGAAGAGTCCCTACAGCCAAAAAAAACCCACTCATAATAAACGTTGGTCCCCCATTCGTCTCTCTTGGCTCTTCCCTAAAGCCACAAAAAACTCTAGGACAAATATCTGGAGATACTGGGTTGGTTTCTTTTTTTTTGGCCTTTAAACCACCTGGGTTTTAGAGCCTCTCACGTAGGAAGCCAACAACTCCCTGCCTCCAACAGCAGGCTCGGCCGCCTTCCTGCGAGGAGCTCTGCGGCGAGCCGAGCCCCGGCCCTCCTCGCACCTTCCCGACTGCTGGGGAAGGCGCGAAGCTTTCCGCGCACAGACGCCGCCTTTTCCACCTCCCCAGTTACCTGTCTCGCCAGCGCGAAGCCACCGAATTCGTTAGGAGAGGCCAGCTCCGGCGACTCAGCCCCAGGAAGCAGGGAGACAACGCAGGGACCAGACCTGCTCCACCTCCTGCCCCCCAGGAGACCCGCTTACCCCCCAAATTCCGCTGCCCTCCGGTTAACGTCATCCCCAAACCCGCAGCTGGAACGGTTTCCCGCGGCTGTGAGCAGTATGGAAACAGAGATCTCGTTAGGGAAGGGCTCGGGAGAGCAGGTCTCACTGCCAGGTTTCTCCTCCAAACATCCGGGCCGTTCACCTGGGCGCTCCGGCACAAACATCCAAGGACGCAGCGGATTTTAAGGCTTGATCGCGCATTTTCTTCGCTGCGGGGGTGCTGGAGCACGTCAGCCAGCAGCAAGCAGCCCGGGCGGGGCACGAGATCGGGTGCTCCGGCCCCAATTCAGCACCTCACCAGGACGCAGAGCATCAGTACGAGCGAGGCAAGGGCAGCCGAGCGGTGCCTCGGCCACAAACAAACAGGCAGAGCCTCATCCTGACCCCAGAGGGACAGCCCCCCCCTGCTCCTAAAAGGGTTTATTGGTAAACGGGCTTTACATAGGAAAAAAAAAAAAATATATAAATCCTGTTAAAAGTACCTTGAAAAATCTTCCAGGCAGAGATAAAAGGAGGGGGGAGGGAAAAAAATTACCAAAACGAACGCTATAAAAAGAGAAGGGGGAAAAGGATGGGGGAGTAAAAAAAAAAAGAGGGGGGAGCCGCGACAGGGATGGACCCAGCTACGCCTCTTGGGCACAAACGTGTTAGTCCGAGGACAGAGAGGGAACGAGCCCCAGCAGGGAGCTTTGGCCGCCGCTGCCTTTAGGGCAGGGGGCCCCTCAAGGGACCGCGCGGGGGCACCCCGGGGGGCCTCTGGGCGGGCCGGGGGGGCAGGGGGACCCTCTGGTAGCCGTAGGGCGGGGGGCGAGGGGGGCCGTTGTAGCCGTGAGGGGGCATCAGCGGAGGAGGGCCGCGCATCCCGTGGTGCGGCATGGGGCCGGGGTGACCTGCGGGGACAGAGCACAGGCGTCAGCACCCGCCCGTCCCGCCCAACCCCCCCACCCCCCCCCCCCCACCCGGCGCCCACTTTTGGGGCAGCCGCCCGCGAAAGCGGAAGGTTGGTGGAAGCCTCCCGGTCCCGACCCGGGGCCTCGGAGGAGGGATCCTCTCGATACGAGGCTGCCTCGCTGGAGAGAACACCAAGCAGAGCCGCCCCCGGCTCCTCGGGGCCCAGGCACGGCTTCCCCCCCCCCCCCCCCGTGTGTCCCCCGCCCCCAAGGGACGACCCCAAAACCTCCGAATTCAGCGGAGGGCAGCGTCCTTCTGTGCCGTGACGCCGGGTTTTACCCAGCCGCCTCTCCCACGTCCCCCGAGCCAGGCAGGTGCCCAGCTCCGAGGGACGCGAGGCTGCCCCCTCGCCCCCCCCCTAAGACCCCCAGCAGGGCTAGAGGACACCGCAGCGCCCAGGAGCCCTCCGTTTTTTTTTGTTTTTTTGTTTTTTTTTGTTTTTTTTTAACTTCCCCGCTTGGGAAATGCGAAGAAGTCCCCCAGGCAGCCCCGTCTCCCGCGGAAAACCCCGGGAAGCCCTGCTCAGCCCCGCCAGGTCCCGCCCCGAGGCGCCGCCCCACCGGGAGGCTGCGGCGGGGGGGGGGGGGGGGGCACCAAAACTCCCCGACGCGCACGAGCAGCGTGGAAACCCCACGGGCTGCCTCTCGCGGGCGCCCCACTTACCCATGGGCGACCCGAAATGGGGTCCTCGGGGCGGCATTCCCATGGGCGGGGGGCCGGGGTGCGGCATGCCAGGCGGGGGCCGCGGCGGGGGCTGGCCTCCGGAGCCCGGGGGTCCCGGGTGGTGCTGGCCCATGCCGGGGGGTCCGTGGTGCACCTGCATGGGGGGCATTCCTGGGGGGAAAGGGGAGCCCGCGAGGGTCAGAATATCGGGTAAGGAAAGCGCGTAGAGAGTTTGCTGCTGCCAAAATGGGAGGGGGGGGGAGGCAAAAGCTCTCCTCCGACGCGGAGGGCAAGAGTTAAGAGGAAGGGGAGCGGAGGAAACACTGCTCGGAGAGGAAATAAAAGCAAAGCCTTGCCAGCGAGCACGGCGCAGCCCTTACAAAGGGGGTCAGAGAGAAACCACCACCCGCGGGGATCTCGGGCAGGACCCTGAGCAACGACCTCAAAACTTGCTCCGCGTGGCCGGGTCCCTCCCACCCCAAGGTTTTATCCTTTTTTTCTTTTTTAACCCCTTTAAGAAACCAAAACGCAAATTCTTTTCTCCCGAGGAACCCCGGAGCCCGGCGCAGCTCCGCGGGGAGCGCTCGGCCAGGCCTGCCGTGGGTAATTGGCTGGCTGAAGGCTGGAAAAGCGGCGTGCGGTCGGGGAGGGCGGCAGCCATCTGCTCACTCGCGCGGCCACGCTGGCGCAGAGCGCCCCGATCAGCCCGCGCCGCCGAGCTCCCGGTGCAGGGGCCGCTTGAGAGCGGGCAGGATGAGAAGAAATTAAAGCAGGGATTCTTTCTTTTTTTTTTTTCCTCCTCTTTTTCCTCAACCCGATGCGAATTTCCCTGAATTTCCGCGTTCCGGACCTCAGCCTGGATGCACGCCCTGCTCGCTCCCCGGTACTACGGGGCTAAAAAAAAATGGAAGGCAATCGGAGAAACATTTTGTTCCGGCGTCTCCAATTAGCTCCCGCCTGGCGGAGCCGCGGGCTGCGCCGAGGAGGTTCACACCTCACGCAGGAATTCGCGCTGGAGGAAAAGGACGACGACTTGGAGCCTCGGTAGCATCCTCCCAGAACAGCACCAGGGACTTTCGAAGGCTGCGCTGCACCGGACCGCGTCTCCCCGTGCCCACCTCGAGGTAACCAACGTCCTGACCCGGCTGGATGCCTCCCAGGAGGAATTAGTTCCTAAATTACCTTCCTAAAACCCCGCCGGGCCCTGCTCCGAGCTATTTCCGCACGTTCCAGCCCCGGGGAGCTCAGGCTGCCGCTCAGCAGCTAACCGGGGAACTCCCCCAAGCTCCCTGCCTGCCCCACGACGGCCACCCCACGCTCCCGGAGCACAGCAGCAGTTTTCTCCCCGTTTTACACACACGCAAAAAAAAAAAAAAAACCCCGGGGAAGAAACCAGAGGGGGGATTTACGCAGGGCCACCCCGCAGCAGAAGAGGAGTTCGGCTTCCCGAGCCCGGTACCTGCCCGCAGCTTACCTGGGTGGTGCATCCCGCCCGGAGGGAAGGGGTGAGGGTGAGGGGGGTGCCCGCCGCTGGGCGCAGCCCCCGAGGGGGGGCCTGGAGCCCCGGCTCCGGGTGGCATCGGGGGCGGGGGCATGGCAGGAGGCATGCCGGGGGGCATCGCTCCGGGGGGAGGCACCGGCGGGGGGAACGATCCTGGGGGCGGGAGGCCTGGAGAGAGAGAGAAGCGCAGAGGGTTTGGTTGGGTGCAGCAGGATAAAAAGTTAAAAACAACAAAAAAAAAAAAAGAACAGAAACAGGCAAATCGGGAAGGAGACTGAACACACAAACGGCCACAGCGACCAGAAAACCCACTGGAGAGAAGCAGGAGCCCAGGATCCGACCGCTCGGCGCTGAGCCGGGTGGGTGCCAGGGACCTGCTGCGCCCCCCGCCCCCTCCCCAGGGCACTGTGCCGCCAGCCGCAGGCGGGCGGCTTCCACAAACCCCCAGAGGAGCAAGGGAACAGCCCCCAAAACCGCCTCGCTCCCGCCCAGCGGGGCGCGGGGACGCGTCCCCTCGGCCGTACCCACCTGGAGGGGTGACCCCGGGGCCCAGCGAGGTGACCACGGGGGTGGGGACCGACGGCGGAGGGGGGGCGTCCGCGAAGAGCTGGTGGGGCCGATCCGCCTGCGAGAGGGGGTTCTGGGCTGCCAGGAGGCGCTCGGCGGCCGAGCCGTGCCGCTCGCCCTTGGAATCCTTTTTGAAGGCGTAGGACACGGTGATGGGGCGGTTGCAGAGGTACTGTCCGTTCATGGCCTCGATGGCGGCGTCGGAGGCGTCGAAGCTGGCGAAGTTGATGAAGGCGTAGCCCTTCGAGTTGCCCGTGTCGGGGTCCCGCATGATCTTGGGCGTCTGCAGGATGACCCCGAAGGCGCTGAAGGTGTCGTACAGCAGCTTCTCGTCGATCTCGGGGTCCAGGTTGCCGATGAAGATGTTGGCCCCCACGTCCAGGTTTTTGTTGTGGGCCGAGGCTTTGTTCACGCGGATCGGCTTCCCGTACAGCTTGATCATGTTCATGATCTTAATGGCGTAATCCGCGTCCTCCTCGCTGAGGAACTCCACGAACCCATAGCCTGCAGCGGGGCAGAGGTTTAGGAGGGGGCAGAACCACGGCCCGGCGCCGCTCCCTGCTGCCTCCGAGGGGCTCGCTGCTCCCTGAAGGCTCCAACCCTGCCTGTTTTAGAAACAGAGCCCGAGAGCAGCGACCTGCCCTGCCAACCGTCCACCCCTCACCTCCCTTCACCTCCCTCCAGGGCCTCGATGTCCTTGCAGCGAGGGGCCCAAAGCTGAGCCCAGCACTCGAGGCGCGGCCTCACCAGAGCCGAGCGGGGGGGGGTGGGGGGGCGATGTGCCTGGTGACAGGACGAGAGGGAACGGGCTCAAGTTGCACCAGGGGAGGTTTAGGTTGGATGTTAGGACGAACTTCTTTACCGAAAGGGTTGTTGGGCATTGGAATGGGCTGCCCAGGGAAGCGGTTGAGGCACCACCCCTGGAGGTCTTTAAAAGACGTTTAGATGGAGAGCTCGGTGACGTGGTTTAGTGGAGGCCTTGTTAGCGTTAGGTCGGAGGTTGGGCTGGGTGATCTCGGAGGTCTCTGCCAACCCAGATGATGCTGTGACGATCACCTCCCTGCTCCTGCTGCCTGCGCTACTCCTGACACAAGCCAGGGTGGCGTTGGCCTTCTTGGCCACCCGGGCACACCGCGGGCTCACGTTCAGGTGAGCACTGACCAACACCCCCAGCTCCTTTCCCTCCGCACGGTTTCCAACCACGCTGCCCCCAGCCTGTAGCGTTACATGGGGTTGGTGTGCCCCAAGTGCAGCACCCAGCACTTGGCCGTGTTAAACCTCATCCCTTGGCCTCCGCCCCTCGACCCACCGTGCCCAGGGCCCCCTGCAGGCCTCCCTGCCCCCCGGCACAGCCCGGGCACCGCCCGAGGGCCCTCGGCTCCCCCCTCCGGGCCCCCCCGGAGCCCCCCCCCCGCAGCTCCTCACCTTGGTGCTGCCCGGTGACCCGGTCCTTGGGCATGTGCGTGTTGACCACGGGCCCGGCCTGGAGGAAGAGCTCCCACAGCAGCGGCTCGCTCACCTTCTCGTCCAGGCCCCCCACGTACACGGTGGCATCTGAAGGGGGGGGCAAACACCGAGCGCTCCGTCAGGAGGCGGCGGCGGCCCGCGGCCTCCGGGGCGCTGCAGCTCGGCCTCCCGGGGCCGGAAGCCCTCGAGGGAGACGCAGGAGGGGGAGCTGACGGCGCCGAGACCCCGCCGGCCCCCGCCCGGCCCCCCGCCACCGCCGCGCACCCCCCCCGGCCCCCGCCGCTCACCCTGGTTCCGCTCCGAGATGGGCCCCGCCGCCATCTTGGCCCGCTCCCGCCGCCGGGACGCAAGCTGCGTAGCGCAGCGCAACGTAAGCTGCGTAGCGCAGCGCGGCGCCGGCCGCCGAACGCAACCTGCGTAACGCAACGCCCGGCAATCTACGCAATCTACGTAACGCAGCGCGATGCAACCCGCGGAACGCAGCCTGCGTAACGCAGCGCAACGTAACCTGCGTAACGGTGCAAAATGTAATCTACGTGACGTAATCTACGTAACGCAGCGCGATGTAACCTATGTAACGTAACCTACGTAGCTCAACGCAACCTACGTAACTCAGACCACTTAACCTACGTAACGTAACCTACGTAATGCAGAAAAATGTAACCTATGTAACGTAATCTACGTAGCTCAACACAGCCTACATAATTCAGCCCATTTAACCTACGTAACCTACGTAGAGCAACGCTACGTAACATGCGTAACGCAGCACAAGGCAATCTATGGAACGTAACCTACGTAACGTAACCGACGCAACGCAACGCCGCACGCGCCGGCCCCTCGCGCCCTGACGTCAGCCCCAGGCGCTAGCCCCGCCCCCTCGCGGCGGGCCGGAAATGGCGTGGGCGCCATGTTGAGGCCGGGCCTGTTCTGTCGCGATAGCCCCGCCGCGATAGGCGGCGATATCGCCCCCGCGGCCGGCAGCGCGGCTGGGGCCGGGCACCCCCACCCCAGCCCAGGGCCCCCAGCCCGGGCCGTTCACTCGGAGCCACGCCGCAGTGCCCGCAGGCCGCTTTATTGAGCTCCCCGACACAAACCTCAATAAAAAGTGCAAACCGCCGCGTGCGGGCGAGCTCCCGACATAAACCTCGATAAAAGTGCACGGCCGGGGGCCGCCAGCGCTCAGAGCCCCGTTCTCTTCACAGCCCCGGCGGGTCCCAGCCTCTTCCCGTGGCCAAGCCCTGGGGTCCCCGCCCCTCCCATATCGCGACAGTGTGTCGCCGACAGAGGCCTGGCGCTGGGCTCCCAGCAAAGCTCGGCCCGTGTGGGAGCAAAGCGACCCTGTGGCAGGGCCGGACGCGTGGGCCCGGGGTGGTGAGCCCAGCCCCGAGGCACGTGGAGGTAGCAAGGAATTTAAGGCAAAAAAAAGGGGAAATCGGCTGTGCTGGGGCGCCCGCGGCACTCCTGGGGTGCTCGGCCTCCTCCAGAGCAGCCGGGGAGCAGCATGGTAGCAGCTGGCCCCAAAAAGCCTGCGTCGGCCCCAAAAAGCCGGCGCTGGCCCCAAAAAGCCTGCGTCGGCCCCAAAAAGCCGGCGCTGGCCCCAAAAAGCTGGTGCTGGCCCCAAAAAGCCGGCGCTGGCCCCAAAAAGCCGGCGCTGGCCCCAAAAAGCCTGCGTCGGCCCCAAAAAGCCTGTGACGGCCCCAAAAAGCTGGTGCTGGCCCCAAAAAGCCTGCATCGGCCCCAAAAAGCCTGTGACGGCCCCAAAAAGCCTGTGACGGCCCCAAAAAGCCGGTGCTGGCCCCAAAAAGCCGGCGCTGGCCCCAAAAAGCCGGTGACGGCCCCAAAAAGCCGGCGCTGGCCCCAAAAAGCTATCACCAGCCCCAAAAAGCTGTCCCCGGCCCCAAAAAGCCACAAGAGCCCCGGCGAGGAGCAGGGAGGCAGCAGTGGAGAGGCCGCGGGGCGCTTTGGGGGCTTTTCCCCCCCAAAAAAAAACCCCGCAGGGGAGCCCCGGGGTCAGCTCCCCCCCCCCCCAAGGGCCGGCTCCGTGCCGGCGGCGTTCGTTCCGCCCCCCCCCCCCCCCCCCCGGGGGTTCTTTTCCTTTTCCCCCATCCCTCATCGCGACGGTGCCAGGGGGCTGCCGGCGGCCCTGGTGCGGGGTCCCTGCGCTTGCCAGGCGCTGAGGCGGTCCTGCAGCAGCGTCAGCTCCTCCGCCAGGCCGGCCGGAGACGGGGCGAAGCGCCCGCGCTGCGGGGAGACGGGGCCCAAGCCCGTTAGGACAGACGCCCGCGGCGGGCAGGACGGACGGACGGACGCGGGGTCGGGATGGACGCGCACGACCACCCGCACCAGCCCCAAACCCCGTCCTGCACAGGCTGGGGGGCAGGAAATCCGTTCCAAGCCGGGGAGCCCCTCGGGGGTGCACCCACCCGGCACAGCGCAGCCCCCCCCGGGACTCGGTTTCCCTCCCCTGGGACCCGGTTGCCCCCCCCTAGAACCCAGTTTCCCTCCTTGTGACCCAGTTCCCCCCCCCGTGACTCAGTTTCCCCCCCGGGACCCAGTTTCCCCCCCTCCTGGGATCCAGTTTCCCACCCCCATAACTCAGTTTCCCCCCCGTGACTCAGTTTCCCCCCCCCGGGACCCCCTTTCCCCCCCCCCCGTGACTCAGTTTCTCCCCCCCGGGACCCCCTTCCCCCCCCCCCCGTGACTCAGTTTCTCCCCCCCGGGACCCCCTTCCCCCCCCCCCGTGACTCAGTTTCTCCCCCCCGGGACCCCCTTTCCCCCCCCCCGTGACTCAGTTTCCCCCCTCTAGGACCCAGTTTCCCCCCCTCCAGGGCTTAGTTTCCCCCCCCTGGGACCCCCTTCCCCCCCCCGTGACTCAGTTTCTCCCCCCCGGGACCCCCTTCCCCCCCCCGTGACTCAGTTTCTCCCCCCCGGGACCCCCTTTCCCCCCTCCCCCATGACTCAGTTTCCCCCCCCCAGGACCCAGTTCCCCCCCCAATGACTCAATTTCCCCCCACTCCTCCAACCAGACCCCCCCCAGGACCCCCCCCAGACCCCTTTTTGCCCCCATACCTGGGCCTCGGGCAGGCCCCGCAGGTAGCAGCGGCGCCAGAGCCGCACCGAGGGCCCCGCGGCGCAGGGCAGCAGCAGCCCCCGGGGGGGCGCGGGGACGGGGCTGCCCCCCGAGCCGCCCCCCCGCTCGCTGAGGCTCTCCAGGGAGGGGGCCCAGCGGAGCAAGCGTGGGGGGGGGCGGCCGCTGCGCCACGGGAAGGGCTGGGGACACAGCGAGCCCTTGGCCAGAGCGAAGACGTCCCCGGCTCCTGGCCCAGGCCAGGCATCGGCGGGCTGGGAAATGGGGGAAAAAAAAGAGGGGTTAGGGTAAAAAGGGGGTGGAAGAGACGGTGGTTAGGGAAAACGGGGGGAAAAATAGGGGGTAGGGTAAAAAGGGGGTGGAAAAGATGGGGGTTAGGGAAAACGGGGGGAAAAATAGGGGGTAGGGTAAAAAGGGGGTGGAAAAGATGGGGGTTAGGGAAAATGGGGGGAAAAATAGGGGGTAGGGTAAAAAGGGGGTGGAAAAGATGGGGGTTAGGGAAAACGGGGGGAAAAATAGGGGTTAGGGTAAAAAGGGGGTGGAAAAGATGAGGGTTAGGGAAAATGGAGGGAAAAATAGGGGTTGGGGTAAAAAGGGGGTGGAAAAGATGGGGGTTAGGGAAAATGGGGGGAAATCCAGCAGTTACGGTGAAAAGGGGGTGGAAAAGCCGGTGGTTAGGGAAAATGGAGGGGAAACCAGCAGCTGGGTTAAAAGGGAGGTGGGAGAGCCGGTGGTTAGGGAAAAACGGGGAAAAGCGGCAATTAGGGTAAAAGGAGGTGTGAAAGCCAGGGGGACAGCAGAGGAGGTCCAGGAGGAAGGGGAAATGGGCGGAAACCCCAGCGGTCAGGGAAAACGGGGGAGAAAACCCAGCTGCCAGGGGCGGATCAGCACAGGGGAGGGATTTTAGACTCCGAGCCCCCCCAAAATCCAGCGGGAGAGCAGGGGGGGGGGGGGGTCTCGTGCCATGGGGGCAGCACAACCCCAGCACCCTCATCCCTTCCCAGCGCGGCCCCCCCAGACCCCCCCCCCCCCCCCCCCCAAGGCTCACCGTGCCCGTGGTCTGGGGCTTCGCGGTGTCGGGGGGTCCCACGGTGCTGGGGACCCCCGCCGGGTTCCGAAACCGCGCCCGCTGCTGCGGGCTGTAGCGCAGCGCCCAGTCCCAAACTGGGGGCAGGCGGCTGGCGGCGCGGCCCCCCCTGCCCGGGGGGGGGTCCCACCAGCCGTTCACCGGCGTGTAGGTCTGGCTGCGGGGCTGCTGCTGCGGGGAGGAGGAAGGGACGGGGTGAGCCCCCCCCCCCCCCCCCCCCCAAAAGCTGGGGGGATTCGGGGCACGGGTGGGGAAACCGAGGCACGGCACGGGTGGGGAAACCGAGGCACGGCGCCGCCAGGCAGCTGGATGCAGCCACGGGGGTGGGTGAGGAGGATTTCCCCGCCACCCTCAACCTGCTGGAAGGGGTCCAGGGGTGCCGCCGAGCCCCCAGCCCCGCTCACCGGGCCGCCGCGGCCCCGCTGGCGCTGGCAGCTGAAGAGGAAGGTGCCGCAGTAGGGCAGGAAGCTGCTGTCGTGCAGGGCCAGCAGGTACGCCTCGGTGAAGCCGAAGGCCGCCGGGAACTGCCGCACCAGCTGCCACGTGCAGTCCAGGAACAGCGGGAACACGGGCGCCTGCGGGGAAAGTGGGGGCGGGGGGGGGGGGGGAACGACACCAACCCGTCACCCTCCCCCGGGACGGGCAGGGGGGACACCGGGGGGGGGGGGGGGGGGGGGGCCGCGGCGCGGTGCCCACCTCCTCCCGGGGGCTGTCGCGCCGCAGGCCGAGGCGGCGGGGAAAGGGGTGGCCGGCTGCCACCCACTCGCGCTGCACCAGGCTCTGGAAGCCAGGCAGGGTCCGGGCGTGGGGGTCCGCCAGGAGCTGCACCAGGGAGGCCAGCAGGCAGTTGAGGTCCCGGTCGGACGGCTCTGGTGGGACGAGGCGGTGATAAGGGGGTGGGGGGTGTTTGGGGCGTCCCCGCGGTCCCCCCGCCGTGCTCCGGTGGCCCCGCGGTGCCGGCTCTACCTTGCAGGAGGACGCAGCAGCGGCGCCCCGCCAGCAGCGATGCCACCTCGACGGCTTTCCTCAAGCAGGCGCTGGGGGCGAGGAGGGGCGTGGGGGGGGGGGGGGGGGTCAGGGCACCCCAAAATGTTGCCTCTGCCTGCCCGGGGGTCTCCAGCCCCCCCCGTGGGATCGGGGTAACCGCCCGTCCGCCACAGCGCCCCCGTCACCCTGCAGCTGCTGGGCGTGCTTGGGGGTGAACGGCCCCCAAAGCGGGGTGGGGGGCCGGGGGGGGGGGAAACATTTTGAGGGCCGGGCTTTCCCCCGCTGCCCCGCACACCCCAAAAGCTCCCCGCTCACCGGACGTGGTCCAGCCAGCGCGTCGCCTCCAGCGCCGAGAGCCACTTCTCCTCGGCCGCCGCGCCTGCGCCGTGCGGGCAAAGGGGGGGTCAGGGGAGGGCGATGAGCCCGGGGGTCCCCCCCAGAATGAGACCTGGGGTCCCCCCCGGTCCCCGTCCCCTCTCACCGTGCAGGCAGAGCGCCCACAGCTTGAGGTGGGCGAGCTGGATGTCGGCCAGGGTGGGCAGCTCGGCGGCGTCGGCCAGCACGCACGGCCCGCGGCCCGCCCGCAGCAGAGCCTCCAGGCACCTGGGGAGGGGGACACGGAGACCCCCCCCCCTCGTGGGACCGGGCCGGGCAGCGCCCCGAAACCCCCAACCCGGCCCCAAAATCCTCGCCAGGGCTCACCTCACGTCCTCACTGCCCGGCTCCGAGGCCGCGTGGAAGCCGGCGGATCTCAGCAGGTCGCTGCCGCCCGGGTGGTGCCAGCAGAGCCGCTGCGGGTGAGACGGGGCGGGGGGAGGACGGGGACACCCCCCAGGTCACCCCCCCCCGGCAGCACCCCAATTCCTCCCTCCCGCCTCGGCACTCACGGGCACGCGGCGCTCCTCGAAGTGGGCGAACGTCCGCTTGAGGTCGTGGTCCAGGAGCCCGCTGGGCACCCACAGGTAGCGGGGCAGGCTGTGGGGAATGGGGGGGGGGCGTGGGGTGGGCGCCCCCCCGGCAGGGTGGGGGCCAGCAGCCCCTTGGAGCCCGGCGCCCGGCCGGGCCGTACCTGGGGGCCATGTCGAAGCGCTCGTTGATGGCGCTCACCCTCCAGCCCGCAGCGCCCTGGCGCTTCAGCTCCTTCTCCCAGTCGTGGAGGCTCTCGAAGAGCAGCGTGGGGGCTGAGCCTTCCTCATCTTCACCCTCCTCCTCCTCCTCCGGCTTGGCTTCTGCCCGGGAGCAGCCGTCCCCGTCCCCGCTGTCCCCCGGCCACGTGGCCGTCTCCCGCGCCTGGGCGATGGCGTTGGCCACCTGCAGAGAGGAGCAACGTGACGGGGACCATGCGTGAGCCCCCCCACCTCTTGTAATTACGCTGGGGATCGCCCAGGAGCAGGGCACGAAGCCCCCCCACCCCCGGCTCACCCGGTACGCCTGGGGCGCCAGCCCGTTCTCGTGGAAGTGGAAGCGCAGCAGGCGGAAATCCCGGCAGAAAATCAGCAGCTCCTCGGGGATGAACTTGAGGGTGGAGGTGGCCGTCAGCACCTTGGGCTTGGTGAAGCTGCTGCCTGCGGCGGGCCGGGAGCGGCCGTCAGCCCCCGCTGAGCCCGGCCCCACTCGTCCGAGCTCGGTGCTGTGCCCCCCCCCCCCCCGGTTCCCTTACCTGCCACCAGCTTGCGGATGCAGGGCAGCGCCACGTTGTGCTCATTCTGCAGGGGGGCGACGGGAGGCTGCAGGAGATTTGGAAAGAGCTGGGAGCCGCCCCGGTACCCCAAAAAGGCAGCGGGGCCGCATCCGGGACCCCACAGCCTTTGTCCAGCCGGTGCTGTGACCCGTGGCAGCTCCTGTGCCCTCCCGGGTCCTGCAGCGAGGAGTTCCCCAGGTGCGGGGGGAATGGGGATTGCGGTTCTGCGTCCGAGGAGCGAGGGTGGGACGGGGATGGGGTCGGGACCGTGGCTGGGATGGGGATGGGATGAAGCAGGGGTGCAGCCGGGACGGGATCAGTGTGGGGTCAGGATGGGGCTGGGGTCAGGATGGGGCTGGGGTTGGGGTCGGGATGGGGCCGGGGTTGGGGTCAGGATGGGGCCGGGGTTGGGGTCGGGATGGGGCCGGGGTTGGGGTCAGGATGGGGCCGGGGTTGGGGTCGGGATGGGGCCGGGATACCACTGGGATCGAAGCAGGATGGGGTCAGGATGTGCTTGGGATGGGGCTGGGATGCTACCGGGACGCAGCTGAGATGGGATCACGACACGGCTGGGTTGGGGCTGGCTGGGGACGGGGCTGCAGCCAGCAGAGGGTCAGGACCAGGAGGGTTTGGGACCGGGAGGCAGCGAGGTCGGGGCCGGGGTGGGGGGGGGGGGGGAAGCAGCCGGGCTGAGCTGGCTGGGGGCTTGGGGGAGGGGGGGGGGGCGCGGGGGGGTCGCGGCGGGCCCCCACCTGCACGCCGTGCCCGGGGGCGGCCAGGAAGGCGACGCGGAGGTTGGTGCAGACCAAGGTGCCCGGCACCGAGCCGTCCCCTTCGCGGCACCGCAGCCGCACTCCCGCAGCCTCCTCCAGCACCACCTCCCCTGCGGGACGGGGCCGGTTGGCCTCCGGGGAGGAGGCGCACGGGGGTGCCCCCCCACACCCCCCACACCCAGGGGGGTCTCTCCAGGCTGTACGTGACCCCCCCTAACACCCCCCTCATCGGTCCCCGTGCCCCCGGCCTCCCCCCACGCCCCCCTCGGCGACCCCCGAGCCTCGGCTGCGGCGGAGGCCCCCAGCATCCGGCCACCTGCCCGCGGCCGGCGGAGGCTCGGCGGCGGAGGCTCCTACCTGGGAGGCCGGGGAAGGCCGAGCGGCTGCCTCCCCTCTCCCCGTTCATGGCGGAGGACTTTGCCCGACCGGGCGGGACGGAACGGGACGGGAGCAAGAGCGGGGATCCCGAGGAGGCAGCAACCGCCCCGCTCCGGCCGCCCGCGGCCCCCCCGGCATCCTGCGGCCTCCGCTCCCCGAGCGAGGCCGGCTCCTGGCAGCGGGAGGCCAGGGCGGAGCGGAGGCGGCGGCGGCAGCACAGGGCTCGCCGCCAGCCTCAGTTTCCCCCCGCGGTGTGTGTGTGTGGGGGAAGGTGTTCGATGAGTGGGGCAGGGAGGGCGGGGGGGGCCCCCCGTGGGCATGGGGGGGGGGCTCCGGGCAGCTCCGGGCACCCCCAAAGGGATGCAGTGTGCTGGGGGGCACGGGGGGACCAACGGCTTCCTGAACCCCAAAAGGGATGTGGGGTGCCGGGGGGGCATGCGGCTCCTTGAACCCCCAAAAGGGATGTGGGGTGCTGGGGGCACGGGGGGACACGCAGCTCCTGGCACCCCAGAAAGGATGCCTGGTGCTTGGGGGGGGCACACGGCTCCCTGGATGCCTGGTACTGGGGGGACAGACTGGATGAGGGACGCCTGGTACTGGGGACGTGGGGCACTTGCAGCTCCTGGCACCCCACAAGGGGCTCACGGTGCTGGGGGGAGGACACGCAACTCCCTAAACCCTATAAGGGACGTTTGGTGCCAGCGGGGGATGCTCAGCCCCCCACACCCCATAAGGAGCCGGAGGAAGGGCACTCAGCTCCCCGAACCCCATGGGGGACGCGCGGCGCCGTGCACAGCCGGGATTCACCCGGTCCCGTTCGGGTGCCCCCATCCCGTCCCCGCACCTTCCCCCGGGGGCACCGTGCGGCCCCCGCGGGCTCCCCACGGAGGCCAAGCGGCGGTGCCGGGGAGGAACGAGCCGCTCCGTGACTCATCGCTGAGGCATCGCCATCTCCTCCCAACCCCGGAAAAGCCAGCGCTGGCCGGGCCGTGCCAAGCGGCACCGCGTGGGCCCCCGCTGGGGGCCCCGGGGGTCCTGACCCCGCTCCCGGCAGCAGGTGGAACCCCCGGGGGACCCCAAAAGCCAACCCCGCTGGCTCAGCCCCTCCGGCTGGGGCAGGACCAGGGCGGCCGAGATCCAAGAACTGGCACCGGCTAAACCAGGCCTGTGGGAAGGTGTCGGAGCACTGAAATCCTATTTGGGGCCCTTTTTGCCTCCAGCTTTTTGGGGGAGCCTCAGTGTTGTGCACCCCAATTTTCCACCTGGTAGGAAAATCACCCGGCAGCACAGCCCCGGGGCCCCTGGGGGGGCTTGGATGGGTCCCCGGCTCCAGCACCTTGCGGATGAGAAGAATTTCCTGCGGGGCTTTGGGCCAGGGATCGGCTCCAAGGCCAGGGATCGGCGGTGGGGCAGCGTCTGCGCCAGCTCGGGGTCAGCCCGGGCCGCGGGGCTGCCCCGAGAGCCACAGGAAAATTGGCGAGCCGGCACCGACGTGGCGCTGAGCACGGCCCTGGGAGGAAGGGAAAGCACTGGGGGCAAGAATAAAATAATCCCACTGCTGTAGGGGTTGGAGGGGGGGGGGGGTCAAAGAAACCCCACAGGAACCTGCTCTGAGCTCCCCTGACCCCACAGGGGTTCTCAGCACCCGGTAGCACCGAGGTACGTTTCCAACTGGCCCCAAAACCTCACCCTGCATCCCCCAGGCAGCAAACGCCCCCGACCCCCCGATTTGCATCATTTAGGGCACAAACAGGGGGAGCAGCCTGCTTTGGGGTTCGGAAGCAGCTCCAAAATGTGGGGAGCACAGCGCCACCGGGACGCCTGTGGGATGTCCCCGAGAGGGAGGAGCGGGGCTGGGGCTCGGGGCCATCAGCAGAACCCTTCCTCGGGCTCCCAGCCGGGCCTGGCTCGAGCGTGGGAGCAGGTGGAGCGAGCAGCTGAAATAGCTGGCATTTTTTCTGCTCCAGTAGGGAGCGGAGCTGTCCCACCCAGCCCGGAGCGCTCCCGTAACACCCCACGGGTAAAAACCGGGGGGTGCCGCACCCGGAGCCGGTGCGAAGCCTCCAGGCTGGGTTCTCCGAGCGCGGGCCAAAGTCCTGCGAGTTCACGCGGGGACCGATCCAGCTGCTGCAGCGCTCGGCTGGACCCAGACCTTTGCTCTTCGCCCCGCCAATGCCTTCTGAGCCCAAACCTGCACCCAGAAACCCGTTTCACCCCAAAATAGCGCCGCGGGGGGGAAGAGGGCGCAGGCGTGCGCAGCCCCGGGGCCGAGAGTTTTCCTAATTTCTGAACCCACCGAAGCAGCCGGAGCGCCCCGCGTTGGCAAGGAGCCGGATTTTATCGCCACGCCGTGCCAAGCCTTGGGTGGGTTTTAAATCCTTCGCCTGACCGCCCAAAGCACCGGGGAAAGGCTCCTCCAGAAGGGTGACGAGGGACACGACCAGGGCAGGAGCAGCAGCTGGGGGGGGGTTCCCTTTAAAAGCAGCCCCCCAGTGAGCACCCAAAGAGAAGAAATTCTCCCTGACCTCCCCGTATCGATGGCAGGAGGAAAAGCCAATAAACCCAACACGTCCCCACAAAACAGGCGAGGGGGACGCGTTGGAAGGGCCTGGAGCGGGGGCGATGCTCGTCCCGAAGCGCAGGAAAGAGGCACGGCCGCCGGCGGTGGTAATTAGTTGAACGTTGTTTATTGTCAGTGAATCTATGGTAGCATAAATGAAGGATGCCGTGAACAGCCCGATTACAACGCGCCATCTAGTGCTCAGTACAGCAGTGCTCGAACAAAGAGTAAAAATCGCCAACCCAATATTTCTTAATTTAAAAAAAAAAAAAAAAAAAAGTCTTCTGTGAATAAACGGTTGCAGAATTAATTCAGGTCACCTCTTGTGCGATCGGTGAAGACCAGAGCATCCCACCACCCCTCCCTGGAGGGGCTGGGGACACGGGGGACGTTACGAAGCTCGTTTGGGGAGCCCGGGCAAGACGGCCAAGATGGGGCCAAAACCCAGGCTGCAGGATGGGACCCGGGGCTAAGACAAAATGAAAACTTTCCAAAAGGGTCGTGGACCTTTACTGCAGGAGGGCCAGGCTGCGCAGAAACCCCCAGGTCCCGACGGCAGCAAAGTTTCTTCCCGTTACACCGCTAAGTGCACTTGTTTTGAGACCTCGGGATCAAGTCGCAGCCTCCCCTTCCCCGTCTCCTTCACACGCCGGCGGGGCAGACGTGGGAGAAAAACCCTGGGGTGGTTTGGTGCCTCCGTGCGAGGTGCTGCGGAGCACGAGCTGCTCTCGCTCTCCCACCCCACTTAAAAAAAAAAAAAAAAGGTAGCAAAAATATATCGAGCCCCTAAAACATACCAAAACCCTAAAATACGGCGTGGGCAGGGGCTCTGGCGTGGTTATGGAAAGGAACCGGTGGTTGGTAAATGTCTTCCAATGAATATAAGTTGTATTTAATAGTCCCATGGAAAAAAATATTAGTTTCACCATAAAGGAAACAAAAATGACCTGAAAAAATCCTTAGCAGTACTGAAGAAACGCGGCCGATTCCCTCGATTCGGTGTGTAAGGCAGGAAGGTTTGGGCTCAGGGATGCTCAGGGAACAGCTGAGATTCTGCACTTCGTAGAAAAAATACTCTTTGCTATTTTACTCTTTTCATTGGAAGCCTAATTTTGCCTGTAGTTGTGTTTTTTTTTTCCCCCCATTTTGAGTTTAAAAAAAGCTACGAATTCCAGGAACGGCGGTAAAAATGGCAGACCAAGCACGGGCCACAGGGCTGGGCTTCAAAACCGACCCCAAAACGGGGAATTGGGGAATTAATTTTTGGGGAACTTCGCCCCTCACCTCCACCACCCCGCTCTCCTCCAGGCTCCCGGGGCTGCGGCCGTCGGGGATCGCGCGGTCCCCGGGGAGGACGGCGCCGCGGCCAAACCTCACCGGCAGGGCCACGGCATCAGCAGCGGGCACAAAGCACTCGGCCAAACTCCCTTTTCTCCCCCAAAAACCCTCGGGAGGAGGAACGGCAGCAGCGGCTCCGGCAGCGGCTCCCCCAAAAAAAGCAGGAAAGGGGCATTGAGCTGGCGGAGCATCAATTTGTGCCTTCCGTCCTCCCCTGCCCGCGGTCTTTGGCGGGGGGCACGGAGCGCCCCCGCTCCTCGTGCTTTGGCGGGGGGCGCAGAGCATCCCCGCTCCTCGTGCTCTCGGCAGCAGCCGAAGGATTCTACAATAAAGCTGCTGCTCCGGGGCACAGGAAAAAGAAGAGGCAGAAGCCTCTGCACAAACTGATCCCCGCACAGCGAGTTGGGTTTTGTTTTGTTTCAAATAAACCCACTCGGGTTTGATATTTGGGTTCCGCCAATGAGTTGCTGCGGGGTCACCGGGGGGAGAGCCGCCGGCACGGACCCGACCACGCGCGCTCTCACCCCTGCAGTAAAGCCAGCGCACTTTAACCCAACCCCAGGGAGAAATTCGCTGCCTTGCATCACTCCAAGAGCAGAGCACGCCCACAGCAGTCACCCTGCACGCCTCGCTGACCGCGTGCCAGCCCCGGGGCTCCCCACTGCCGGGCAAAGGGACCCTAAGGAAAACCCCGCTCGCAGCGACCTTATTTCCATGCCCCTTTTGCAGCCGGGCAAGGCTTATCTACGCTCCGAGTAGCAGCGATTTAACAAAACCCAAAAGAACAGCTTTAGTCAGAGGGGTGGAGGAGCTCGGATATTTACAGGCCGTTGGCTTCGAGCGCGACAGCCCAAACCCAACCCCAGCGGGGCCGAGCCGAGCCACCCAGGTGGGAGCACCCGCAGCAGGCGTCGGCACCGCTTCCACCAAGGCCTTTCCTGCACAGGGACGGCCCCGGCCTTTATGAAAGCCAAAAGCAGCCATCTGCGACAGAAAAGGCCTTAATTTGGGGCTGGGTTGTTTTTTTAGACGTACATTAAACCGGTAAAAGTTGTACGTTAGAAGAAAGCCTTAGTGTATTTGTGAGAATAAGGCTTCAGGTGAGTCCCCAGTGTTAAGTACAATTTCACCCTCTCTGCCCCGTTCTCTCTTCGCTTCTCCCCATGGCGGGCGGGGGGATCAGCATGGGAAGGGATTGCATAGTTTGATGGCTTTGGAAAAAAAAAAACAAAAAAAAACAACAAAAAAAAACAAAAACGAGGGAATGTTGTAAAGCTTTGACTCATCAGCGTAATTCACGTTTTATTTCCACGCGGTAAAATGCTGAACCTTTGCTCTATACAGGACTGGAACGAGGATCGAGTCCAGTTTGGGATCTACAGTTACAAAAAAGATCTGTGCAAACATTGCAGTGCTAAAGTTACACCCGCCCTGACAAACGGGGAGCTCAGGGCAGCGCTCGTGCCGCGCCGCGGGGCTCGGCCGGGGAGAAGGGGACGTAGTGGATGGACCACAGCGAGTGTGGGAGTAACACAGGTACGGGTTCGTTTTTCTTACATTTCACTCTTTAGCCCTATTATCAAAAAATATCTTTAATATTACTCAGCCTAAGGTCAGTTACGTGGCTCAGCAAAATGGAGCCGAGTTAATTCTATTCAGCAGAACAGAGGTAGTATGGAAGTAGCTTGCTCAAGTAGAAAGAGTTATCGTGTGTGTGTCCACGCACAGCTGTAAGCTAAGGGCAGCCCGGTGCAGATTTACCTCCCGGTGCCGCGGGGCGCTCTTTGTCCTCCCTGCTTCTCCACGCCGTTGGTTATTGCTGGGTGGAGACACTGACCTCGTTTCTCCGTCGATTCTAAGTCGGTTCGACTGTACCGGTAACGGTTCCGCACGGAACTTCTGCAGGAAAACTCAAAGCCACTCAGCACTGTGACCACCCCGTCCCCCTCCCACCCCAAGAAGAATTTTAAAGTAACGTTTAAAAACAAGAGCCGAGCCCCTCGGAAGGGCAGCGCCCCGAGCCCGCTGCTGCGAGGCGCTGGGAGACGTCCGCTGGGCTCAGACGAGTTCAAACCGAAAACAGAAAAATAAAAATAAAATAACGTCCGCTTCCGACTAAGCTCCTCTCAGTACCAGAAAACACCAAATAAAATAAAAACAGTGTTAAAAAAAAAAAAAAGAAAAAAGAAAAACCTCTCAATTAAAAGGTCTGTGACTTTCTAACTGAAATTGCTGGGGCATTTTCGCTCGATTCGGGAGAAGCGCTACGAGAAGTGAGGGTCGAGCCCGGCCGGAGGACCCGCGGGGCGCTCGCTGCTCCCGAAGCTTTGGTCTGGTTCGGCGGTGGCGGCGAGGAGCCCCCGCGCCTCGCGCTCCGACCTGAGCTCGCCCTCCACGGCGGCTGGCTACCGAGCCCCCCCCGGCTAACCCGAGCCCCCCCTGGCTAACCAGAGCCCGTCCAAGGCGCCCGTGCTCGTGGCGATGCCGCGGGGAGGAGGGCTGGCCGTGGGTCACCTCCGCGGCGCGGCGGCCGCATCGTGCTCCTCAGCCCGTCCGGCCAAGCGCCCGCCGCCTCCCTCCTTCCACGGACAGGGAGAGGAACGTGGGGAGGGGGGGGGAAAATACGGGCGTTATTGCATCCCCCAGGTGCCACGGGTCCGAAGAGCAGCGCGGGCAGAGCGCTCAGAACCTGTGCACCAGAGCCTCCCGCTCCTTGCGCTTCAGCTCCTCCCTGTAGCAGCAGGAGCAGAAGTTCCCGGTTTCCGGGTGCCCGTAGAAGCTGCAGTTGGGCTGCTTGCATTTGGTCTGCTGGACGTTATAAAGAGCGCGGCCCCTCGCTTTGTCCGCTCCTTTCTGCGAGCCGTCCTGCTCCGCGTGCTCCCGGCAGCCGTTGCTGTGCGGGGCCGAACCGCCCGGGCCGTCGCGTTCCGCCGGGAAGCCGGGGTGAGAATCCGTGTCCGTGGGGGAAAATCGCCCGGCGTGGGAAGGGCTGGAGGCGTGGGGGCTCGGCCGGGCCTGGCCGCAGTGCCTGGGGAGGGTGGCGTAAGGGGGGAGGCTGCCGCAGGGCCCCCCCGCGACCTGGCGCCGGCCGTCGGGGAAGCCGGGGGGATGAGATCCTTCCGTGCTGCTGGCCACGGAGGGCCGGGGGAAGGTGAAGACGCCCGAGTAGCTGGAGGGAAAAGTTGCCATCTTCGCGCCGAGGGCCAGATCCGGGGTCTGGATGGAGTAAGCAGGAGGAGGCTGGGGGTAAGCGGGGCTGAGCATCGCCTCCTCGCCCTTGTGGGCGTTCAGCTCTGGCTCCAGCCTCTTGGCGGGGGCAGCGCTCGCCAGCGCCTTCTTCTCTGCCTCCTTTTGCTTCTGCTCGGCCAAAAAGCGCTCCTCGGCGTCCAGCAGGTACTGCTGGATCATCTCCTCCTGGTACTGGAGCCTGTTGCTGGTCTTGAGGTGGCCGGCGAAGATGAACTTGCGCTCTCCCTGCATGGCAGCCCGGAGGATGCTGAGGCTCAGCCTCACGTCGTTGCTGTACTTGTAGGGGTCCGACGGCTTCTCGGGGGCCGCTTTTCCCGGGCAGGTTTTCTCCACAGGAGCCGACAAGTCTCCTTGGGAGGATTCCTCTTTGCTTCCTTTCCTTGACTTCAAGGATCCCTTCTTTTTCTTCTCCAAGGTATCTCCCTGCCCGTTGCTCACACCTCCCTTCATAGTTTTGCTGTGCATCAACCCTCCCATGTTCTTTTTTAGCTTACTTCCCAAAGTCTTGCCAAAGCTGCCCAGCTTGTTAGCGACCGAGTCTGCCCGTTTTTTATCCTTTTCCTTGTCCTTTTCTCGGTCTTTCTTTGGTTTCTCTTTGTCCTTGCAACCCCTGCTGCCACCGTTGCTTGCCGAACTGCTGCAGACCGACTCCTTGTCGGACTCCCCTGACTCCGCAGCTGAACGAGCGTCGTCTCCTGCAGAGGCTGTAGGGGATTCTGGCTGGGCCAGAGGCGCCTGGGGAGAAAGAAAACACATATCAAAGTCAAATAAGTTCCTCAGATAAGACTTTTCAGGCTGAAGGTGAAATAAATGGAGAAGCAAGCACTCGCTAGGAGAACAGAGGGGACAAGTGGCGGCTCTCAGATCCGGAGTTATTTCACGTCAATGCTGCAGCCAAAGAGCGACCCGCAGAACTCAGCACACGCCCTGGCCACGTGCTGGTTTCAGACAGATCAGAACAGCTCACGTGTAAGTTTGGGGAGTTTTCTCCAAAAGAGAGGAGAAAAAAAAAGCAACACAAACAATAAAAAGCTAACAAAGAAAGAAATCCTTCACGCCTGGCAGCCCGGTGACACCCGCACTGCTAAGGCAGCTGCCACGGGGATGTTGGAAGCAGGCAGAAGTTCCCAGAGCTCCACGAGTCAGTCCCGACAACGAAAGGTCCCAGGAAAATTACAGTCAAGCCGCAAGTCAGCTTCTGGGGGCCACAAACCAACAGTTTGTGTTTGTCTTGGAACAGGCAGCAGTCGTCCTCGCTGCCAGACACCTACACAGCAGGCTGCGCTGCTCAGCAGGACGTGCGAGGGCTGCGCTTCAGCTTTGCAGGAAGGATAAAAACAGGCAGGAAAAGCTCGAGAGAGACGCGCACGCACAAAAACACGAGTTGTTTATCTGCTCGGAGCTGCGCTAGCTGCCTTTTCCAATGGAAGCACAGACAACCTCACGTGAAGGAGGGCTGGGCAGATGACGACTTCGCTTCCGCCGCCCTGCAGAAGGGAGGCTGAAATAATTAAAGAAAACACCCCTCGTCTCTTTACCTGCGTGTCACAAGGCAGCGTGATCCATTTAACATTCATGTAGCTGTGCAGCAAGTGCAGCTTGGCTTCCAACGATAGCGTCACACTAAAATTTGAAACAAGCACAAGAAGTCAGAGTCAAGTCCCACTTTAAGACCCAAGGTTTTTTTCTCCATCGTTACCAAGGCATTTGCCTGTTGTCTTTATGTTAAAACGCATGTTTTAACGGGTAAAAACCATCAAGGCAGCAGCAATACAAAAGATAACATTTTTGTAGCCTTCCAAGCCTTTTAATTAAAAAGGAAATGAATAAGTAAGAAGATTCCTGTATGTCAGAATCGAGTTTGCTACAAATTAATACCAACCTGGCAAATAATCTTATTGGTACACGAGACAAGTAACACAAAAGCAGATGTCACAGATCTAAACAGAGCTAGTTTCAAAATGATTTTCCTCTCCACAAAAACAACTTCAGAAAAAAAAAGCAAAGATGTTTTCTCAACAATTTCCATTTGTCATTTTTTTTTCCATTAAAAACACACAGTATTTCCTATCGGTTAAAAAAAAAAAAAACAAACTCAAAACGAAATATCTGTACTGTGCAATACTGTGTCGCTAAAACCTGCCCTGAGCTTTAATAAACGCGCTGATCTTGGAGGTTTCTACGTTTCCTAACCCGAAGTCATGTGATGGACAAGTCATGCTTCCAGCTCTCCGACCACGACGCCCACTATTGGCGACTCCTGGCTCAATAACAGGAAACTCGCTGCTACCAAACCGTGCCGCAGCTCGCCCGTGGTCTGAGCCCAAACCAGGACGGGTGTCTGCCTGCAAGCATCCCTCCGGCTCCTGGGGCTCATGGGCAAAGGTGTTTGTTACCTCTGGGGATGCAGGAAGGGAAAAATGCACCTTTTTGTGCCTGAGAACACAGGCTACAATACCTGATCCTCCTTATCGAAGCCGATAAGATGTCACTACCCTTCCCAAAATATACCAGAATACTCAGGACATCAGGAAAAAAAAGGGAAAAAAAAAAAAAAAAGAAAAAGCTGCTCGGTCTGCACTGAATAGGTTCGTACCTCAGCACAACTTCCACCCAGACCCAAGAAACCCCCCTAGTGCTCGTGAGCAGCCGGGGATAAAGAATGAACTGCGCGGCTGCGACCGCTCCGGCGTCCAGACAACCGACCTGGCCAGCTTGACGTTGTCACTGTCGTCTTTTCCCCACTGCCAATCCTTCCCGGGATCCACGGCGAAGTGCACAGGAAGCAGCTTATGCTCAGAGTCTGTCAGGGGGATCACAGCTGCACGAGAAGGAGAACAGAAAGCCCACTTAACTGCCCGAAAGGACGAGATTTGGCACGCTGCGCCGAGGCGACAGCGCCTGCCACTTCTGCGCCGCATCTCTCATCAGTCGCCCGAACCGCAGTTGACACAGAAGCCCGACGTCTATCTCCAGCGTGCTCCCCACATAAATTAAGCTTTCCTCACGTCACCCGGCTCCTCCAGCCTGTCTAACCCCTGTCACAAGGCAACCTTTCACGGTGTCAGCAGCGGCAGCCAAGCTCGGAGCGCTCACCAAGAACGGCGTCGGTTCTGCCGGCCACTGGTGGTGTGCCAAATGGTGCACAAGCGCTGCTGCGACTGCCAGGGCTCGGGATGTAAATCACTGGGCTTGTTCATCACCTACCTTGATCTTTTGTGGGTTCCTTCTGCTCCATAGATACCAGGGCAGAGAAATGGGCTTGGTCGTACGCCAGAACCAAAGGGGAACGATGGCATTTGTTGGCTGGAACTTCCAGGGGAAGATAGATGCCTCCAAAGGGAATAGGGGCAAAGGCTGGAAAGAAATCGGGCTGATTAGTTTTCAAAATAGGCTGAAGAGTTAAGACTTGTTTATCCTGAAACTGCTCCAGAACAAGCTGTTTCACTTCAAGGTTTTACCTGCAATTAGCTATCAACTTGAGGGGCAAAAGAAGAAAAACAAAACAAAAACAAACCCCAAACAGACATCCAATTTAAACCAGGAGGAACACAGTTGCAGAATGAATCTGTAGTTTCTACAAAAGCCCTCCTCCACACGCACACAAAAAAAACATCTTAAATTTGCACACAGAGTGATGGTAATTGATGAATCTTTTCTGACAGGAAATTAAGTCTGCTAGTGGAAAATACTACACGCAGAGAACGGAATTTCCCATCTGTACACACACGTAGGGGCAAAAGAAGTAGAAAAGTCATCGTGAAAAGGCAGCAGATCAGCCGGTGATGCTCAGCTGTATGGCTCATAGCCTCCAGCGGAGTCACGCCCAGCAGCCCGCCCCATGCTCATCGCTCATCGACAGGGCTGAAAATCAGGCTCCATGGAGCAGAAAGAGCCCCTGACAGCAGCGCACAGGCAATACGCAGCCTGAGCACGCACAATTAATAAAGACAAGTGAGCGCGACTCTGACCTTCTCCCCCCGAGTCCCGCAGCATCGTGTCTGCCACCACTACTATGGGTCTCTTCAGCACGTGGGCCAGGACAAAGACATGAAACTCCTCCAGGCTCTCGTACACAGGTTCCTCAGAGCTTTCAACGCTGGGAAACAAGAACTAAATCAATTTTCGTCCTCTGTGCACTTAATCATCGCTTTTAAAGGCAGCAAGAGTTCTTTACAGGCAACAGCATGGACTTAGATCATATTAATGGCGTTAAGTTTCACCTTTTCTCTAATTTCGTATTTTAGACACAGAGACAGATCCAAAAAAAAATCTTATTCTAAGGCAAGGGTTTGTTTCCAGGAAATACCACATTGCTACTTGGCACTTCTTGGAGTCTCTTATCTAAAGAGCCTCAAAAGTTGTGTTTGTTTGGGATGGCTGCAGCGATAAAGTGCCCTTGAAACACAGAGGGAGAGAGAACACTGCAGAAATTCTCAGCTTTTGTTTATCACTCTCATTTCAGAGCCAACAACATGATGAAACGTGAGAAAAGATTAGGTTTTTGTTCAATTCTGGAAAAGAGCTGTTACCCCACAAAAGGGGCCAGGCAGCATTTAGAGAGATGGTTTTCCGTAACATTTTAATGGATGTTTTCATTGTTTTTCACAATCCTTCAACCCTCCCCTTAAAACCCTCCCATACAAGCGGGACCAAAGCAGCAAACCCCTCCGCTGTTCCCAGCCAGGTCCCTGGACCTGCCCTCGGGCAAGTTATTCCAAGCTGTACGTTTAAGGAAGATATTCTCTTTTTTTTCCCCCCCCGTCCCACGTTAATCATGGCCACTTAAGCCCTGGACATCCCAGCCAGAAGGCTGGAAAGCCTCCCAGCCACTTCGCACGCCCCGTCCCTGCGCTCGCCTGCTCCACGTACCCCCCGCAGTTGCCTCCGTTGGTGCCGTAGTGCACGCGAGGCTCGCTGGAGGCCAACTTGATCAGCTCGTTCCACTCCTTCTGCCACTCCTCTTCGGTGTAAACGAGACCAGACTGGGAAAGGGATGACAGAACAGAGTCCTCAATGTGAGTTTTTTTTTCCAGTTTCTGTAGCACAGCTTTGTACATGCAGCCACATCATCTCTCGACGGATTTATGCAAAAATAATCAATATTTTTTGCAAAAAAAAATGCTAAACTGAGGGAGTGTGGTCTGGACAATCAGGGGGGCAGGTGGGCTGTGAACTGGCTGAAGGGAAGAAGCCAGAGGGTTGTGGTCAATGGGATGGACTCGAGCCGGAGGCCTGTATCTAGTGAAGCCCCTCAAGGGTTGGTACTGGGACGAGCGTTGTTCAATATATTCATCGATGACTTGGATGAGGGAATGGGGTGGGGGATTGGGCTGGGGGGTCTTTCAGGGTCCCTCCCAATCCCTAATATTCTGCGATTCTGTGAAAAAAAGCACACACCCCTAACATTCTCTGATTCTGTGAAAAAAAAAGCACACACTTCCAAGTCAGCGCTCTCAAGCCAGCAGGGAGATAATCTGCCTAAAACGAAGAGTTTTCATCCTTGTGGGGTGGAAGTAAACATTTCAACCCACAGAAGGAGAGGAAAGCTCTACTCTTACTCTAACCCCTCCTGTATTACAGCTGACGTAACCTACAGGCAAGGGACAGGGGGACGGATGAGGACTGGACCAGCTAAAGTTTGCCTTTAGAAGTTATTCTCCTTCCTTACTGAACTACGAAATCAAAAGAAAGACACCCACAAAGCCCACAAAGATCCAGTACAAGGCTTGCTGAGGTATTTTAACACACTTGATACTTTTCTAGCTCTCCAAAGAGGCACAAGGCGCATAGCACAGGCAAGCCCCGATGGCTAATTATAAGAGTGGGATGGATTTTTTCCGTCGCTGCAGATTCTTTTATGAACCGCAGTCAAGCTGAACTGTTTATCCTTTCAGTCCTTTCTCGTTTGTCCATGCACTCAGACCGACGTTTTACTCACATTTCCTGAGCATGCACGTTACGATTACCAAGCATCGACTCTGCACTCGCACCACGTGAACCCTGAGGCACCCAGCCCAAAAACAGCGCAAGGAAAGCCCCCGCAAAGCACGGCCCTTTCCTCGAAAAGCTGCAGTGCTCTGAAGACATCGTTGGTCCCAGCCCACAAACACAGCACCCTGCCTCCAGTACAACCACTCCACTCCAAAAAGTCCGCAGCAAGTATTAGCTTCAGGAATTACCCCGTGTCTCCTCAACGGAGAAGCTTTCCAACACGGTCGCAAGGAGTTAAAAGGCTCGTTAAGCCTTATTAATCCCAAGTGAGGGGAGAAATACCTTAAAACACAAAGCTACACTCGAGCCTGCCGTGTTAAGGCCACGAGGCAAGCTGCTGTGACACGAGGAAGAGCAGGCAGCCCTGCCCTCCTCCTCTGTTCCTGGGCTCAGCGATCAGAGCTCCAGCATCCAAACACAACATCCTCAGTCCTCGAAGCTGCCAAGAAAGCCTTCAAGCCACGAACCAGAAGCAGCTGACAGCCCAGCCAGCTCCCCGCTCGTTCAGTAAGGCATTAATTAAGTTTCCCTGCTCCTGGTTAAGCCTCCAACGGGACTTCTTTCATCATTGATCCGAGCATAAAGCAAAGCGAGGGAGGAGAGCGTCGTACCCAGAGTGGGTTAGGCAAGTTGGAGCAACTTCCATCACCCTGGGCTGCCTCTTTCCGAGCTTATTTGGAAAGGAAGAGCTCCTAATCCCCGACTTCCAGCCAACCCCTCACACAGTACCTGCCGCGCCGGCTGAAGCTGGGCTGTTGCACCTGACTGCAGGCACCACCTACACCCGCCTGCCTCCGAGAAGCTTCTGCTGAGGGTTATTACAAGGGAACGACACAACCGAGTCTGCACGCCGAGTATTTTCAAGCCCTTTAAGGTCTACAAGTCACAGTGCTTTGCTGATGGCTAGTTCTGGAGACAGCCCTGAGCACGCAGTTTAAAGAGACGCGCAAAAGCATGCTTTTAATAGCAGTCAAACCTCCAATTATTTATCAGCTACTTTGTTTCAAACAGGGAAATAGATCTTTTTTTCAGCCTGTCAAGATGCTAATCTCCGTGCCCTTCCAAAAATAAAAAGGAAGTTGGGAAGTAAACAACATCCTTCAGTGTCAGGTGGAAACAAAAGTTTACTCTGCTCACAACACCACGGCGCGATTCGAGGACATCTGGTAACTTTCCGCCTTGACAAAGCCACGTCCCTGCTTTCGGGGGCGGGGGGGAGCACGTCGCAGCTTTAGGAGCCTTTCATGTGGCGAGCTCGCCGTTTCCTTTTTTAGTGGGGGAGGCTGCTCCACGCCTCGACTGAGGCACATCTTTCTGATCTTATCGCGGGAGAGACCTACACGACAGCTCTTTTCCATCAGCAGTGGACGTAACACAGCGCCAATAAAGGAATTTTCCTCCCTTGTAATAAAGAGCGTTTCACCAAAGCTTCGCAGCCATAATTTAGAGGGGAGGATAGTTCTCATCATGGCATAGCCGAGTACTGCAAGCCACGGACTTGCACAAAATTCAAGACCTTTTTTTTTTGTTTTTCCTCCCAGACCTACGGGATGTTTTTTTCCTCCCAGACCTACGGGATGTTTTAACAGGATTTTCCCCTCTGCTCGGAGGACCGCGTTCAGTCTGGTTCCTACCTCCTTGTTCTGCTGCGTTTGCTGCCAGCGCCACCTCCGCTTCAGGGCTTCCCTTTCCACACCTTTATCCATTAAGGTATAAAGGGATTTGCGAAGCATGAGATCTCTATCGTGGAAACCCCACATACCTGCACAGAGAGGGGGGGGGAAAAAGCACCAGAGGATTAGTGAGAGCTGGCGTTTCTCCATCTTCTGCTGTCTAATGGCTGAACTCCTACAACCTGCCACAAAACCAGCGGAAGCGGGTACATTGGGTAAAAAGGGCTGAGAAACGCAAGGCAAGCAGGGCCAAACTGCGCAAAAAATTCAGCAGCCCCCAACCCCCTGTCCAAAGCCTGCCTTTCCCACCCGCAGCGAGCTTCTGCACAGCTAAAAGCAGCAGCTGCTGCCTTCGGCTGTGAGGAATCTCCCAGGTGAAGCAAAATATTTGCTCGCAAAAATCACACGGTGCTTTCCGCCGGGCTGATCTGTCGAGGGAAAATTTAGACCAGGTGAAACAAGGCTGTGGTTTTGCTGTGTCTGAACAGAGCCGGCAACGCAAAGGAAATGCCCGACCCAGCTGATTTAGAAGTCTAGAAACCTCCAAAACCGTTGTCACGTTTGACAAGGTGAAGTCACAGGAGACAAACCCGGGCCCTGGAAACTGCCCTGCTCTGCGAGGCCGCCCCGCAGTGCGAACGGGCCCTCTGGTATCTCACATTTCCTTCAGAACCACGGGGAAACTTGCCAAAGGGAAGGCTGAACCCCAAAAGAATAATTTTGGGAGTACAGAGGCAGTTGGCAGCCCGGCGCCTTCAGCTCAGCCTCTCCCGCCGAGCCCCAGCAGTTGGGCACCTACTGAGGCTCACCCGGGACGAGCAGCGGGCCCACGGCTCCCCGCGGGGCAGACGAGAAATGCTCGGTCCCACCACGGGCAGAGCCTGTCCCCGAGGCAGGTTGGGGTCCTGGGCTCTTCCCACGCCTCCTCCAGCAGCGTCAGCTTCCCCGGTGCGATGGCACAAAGTGGCCGGTGAGGGGAAGGGAGGCTGCGGCCACCCATCTCCCCGCACTGCGCTCTTTACCGGGGCCAAAGGGAACCACCCGGCTATTTCTCCATCCCGCACTCAGCGAGGCTCTTACCCAGGGAGGCGGCGTGCAGCAGGCAGTTCCCGTCACCCGTGGTGGCCAGGGGGAGCAGCCGCTGGCAGCTGGGGTCCACGTTCGCCCACCAGTTCAGGCGACCTGGGGAAATATCGGAGAGCGTGAAAACGGGGCCCGTTACGCGCCGCGGGACCGTTGGGTTCATCTGCTCAAAAAAAAAGAAAGAGAAAAAAAAAAAAGAAATTTGAGGAGTGCAGCCTGCTTGGTTTGCGATGGGAACACCCACGGATGCGAGCTGCGTGCCTGGTCTGCGGCTGGAAGAAAGGAGCCAAGGCGACGCAACGAAAAGGACGGTGTGGGGGCTTGGGGAGCTGGCCAGGCTGCAAGGACAGGCAGGAAACGCGAAATCCTTACTTAAGGTCAACACAAATTAGAGATAAAGCTGAAAACAGGAGCAAGTCCAGCCAGGGCTTTAACCCAGAGCAGCATTCTCTTTCTACCCAGTTCCCCCCCCAGAAAAAAACCCCATCCTGCTGAGAACACATCCAGGGCGCCGGTCCCAAACGGTGCCCAACAACTTTTCCAGTTTCTCCAGCTAATAACGAGACTGCTTGGAGTTGCTTTTAGCAACCAGATCCCTCCTATTTAAAGCGTCTCGCATCGGTCATTTTTTCCCTGCTCACTAGTTTCGGTACAATCGTCAGGAACTTTTGCTGAGCCAAGCAGCTAAGCGGCTTTACCAACGAAAATGCAAACTGACGGCGCTTTACCGGGTTTAAAAATAGCAGCTTTGGGGTAATATCAGGCACTGGAATTACTACGAGAGAAGGTTTTCAGACCATCTAAAAATAGAAGCTAGGAAAAATTAACAAACGCGCTGCAGTTAAACTCAACGCTACAAGTTAAACATTTATCCAGGAAACAAAACTGTACGAAATTACCACCTCAGGCTTACAGCTCCAGCCAGGCTGCGCCTCGCCCGGCCGTATATTTCTAACAGATATCCCTGTTCCTGAGCACGGCCCCTGGCAGCCACCCCGGCTCTCACGGGAGCAGAGGATTTCTTGAAATTGTGCAGCAGAAGCAGGGGTGCTGCCTTCAGAAAGCTGCCTTCCAACACCGCCGGGAGATAAACGCAGGAAAACACAGCACGCAGGGCTAACTGCGGCGTGATGCTGCTAATTTCTCATCTCAGCGTCAGGAAAGGAACCCGCTGGAGCTGAAAAGGGTTCGGCGCACAGCCTCGAGACAAGAGCTCCGCTCGGAGAAGCGGGCTGGTCTCGCTCGGCACAGCTCCTGGCCCGGCGAAGGCGCAAACCTGCGCCAAGTGGCGCGGCGCCAGGAGAGCAGAGCGAGAAGCAAAACCAGCATCTCCCAACAGCTAAACAAAACGCGGGGCGCCACCGCACTCAGCGCTGAGCTTTTTTTATCCCCTGCACGTTTTTTCCTGGAGGATTTTTGCTGCTCTTTTTCCGGACGCGACCGCGGAGCTCGGGGGCGTCGCCGCTCCCCGGGCGTTCGCTGCTCCTCCGCTCGGCACCTCGCAGCCCCACGCGCGGCCAGGTCCGGGCCCGAGGCCACTCCTTCGGGAGGCATTTCTACCTGCAGCACGCGGTCAGGACGCGCTGCACACGCAGTCACTCGTTCAGACTTCCACATGCTCCGAGTTACGCGAGAGAGGTCGTCGCAGCTTCGCTCCCTCAAAAGAAGCCGCATTCCGCAACCCCTACACGGCGTTTCGCGTGCGTCGAGGCGGTAAAAGGGCCAAGAGGCCCCCTACGAGTATTTAAAACATCGTATTTCTCTGCACGCAGCTATTAGCAGCGGCTCCGGGAAGCTCTGCGTGCAGGCAGAAGGGAAAACAATTGCATTCAGGAGCACAATGAATCTTCCTGCCATCAGCGCTTCCGCGGCAGCACAAGAAATGCTGCTGCAGCGAGCAGGACAAACCGACACGAGCGCCAAGAAGTTTGCTGTTGCTGGCTTACAGCTCGCTCGCAGCAGCATCTCGAGCTCCCGGCTGCCTCTCGCTTGCCCTTTTGCTTTTCAGCTCCAGGCTGTCACCCCACTGTCCCCGCTGGCTGGCAGAAAAGCCCTGCCGAGAGCTGACGCAGCTCCAGAATTCAAGCCTGGGAGGTCAGCGACAGCTTTTCTGCACATCTGAAGCCAGCACCAGGGGCTCCCCTTTGCAGGGGACACCAGGACCACCGCTCCCACGGGATCCAGCCCCACCACACAGCTGGTTTTGGAGTGTTTGGGGATGTTTCGTGGCACGGTGAGAACATTTCTTTGTTCCAGCAGGGATCGGGAACCTGCGCACAAACGCTGTTTTGTGGAATGCCGCACGTGCTTCTAACAGGAACCGTGGAAATGGGTCACGCCAAGAGGAAGGAGCAGACACGATGCTCCTCCTAGCCCAGCGCCGAGCCCTGACTCACAGAGAAACCAAATGGCTTCCCTGGGGCTACCAAGGGACTCCGGAGCCATGCTGACAAGGCCGTGCTCCCTGCGTGACGGACGTAGCGTTCCAGGGGATGAGCTGTCCTCGAGCTCCCCGGGCTGACGCGACGAGTCCAGCGCCACCGCCCGCCACCGCGCTTGGGTGGCTGCTGCAGAACATTTTTCTTCCCTTGCTGAAGCTGGAGATGAAGGAGCGGGGCCACGACCTGGGACTAGGTTATTGATAAAAAAAAAAAAAAAAGGAGAAGAGCAGCTGGAAGTGGCAAGCTGGTTTACCGCATCTGAACTTCGATAATACACCCGTAGCCTCCCTCTTCCAATTGATCTGAATTTTCCTTTAAACAATACCTGCAGGAGAAAACCCTTTGTTTCGGGATCTGGCAGCAACAAGAGCTGGTTCTAACGCATTGACACATCCATAGCTGCTCTCTCCCTCAACGCTGAGCCTCTTCCACGGGTCGGGAGGGATGAGAAGCGAAGGCTTGCCGTGGGTTACGGCCAGCTGTGCTACTGCTCCGCCGAAGGAAGAGAACTTCAGCTGCCTTTTGGAGCAAGGCGGCCCCAGCCGGGAGCTCGCCTCTCCTGTCGGGAAGGCCAGGCTGGCCAGTGACTGAGGGGCTAAAATATTTGCAGGAGCTTTGCAAGTCGGACGCTAGTGCGTAAGACAGAGGGGGGGACGTGCGCACACGTGCCTCTGACCACACACGGGCTAAACCCGGCTGAAAAGCTTCTCGGGAGCCGGGTGATGCATTCCCAAGGGACGGACGTGCGCCGGTGGCTTTGATGGCCCGCTCCGAGACGCAGGAGATTTGCATTCCAGGAACGAGGAACCTGCTCTCGCCGGTCCTCTGCCACCGTTCCGGCAGTGAAGCAAGCAGGCGGGGAGGAGAGGTGCCGAACCCTTCACTCAGCACTTTTTAATAGTCCACCTACAGATGTTTACTGCAGCGCCGGCCTGGAGAGCAGAAGTCTTCTTGCCAATGCGCTGGGGGACTTTTGGAGAAGCGCTTGGCGTTGCTTCCCTGACCCCAGGGAGAAAGCCCAACCTTGGAGCAAAGGCACAGCAACCAAGCCCGGGGCTTCTTCCAACTCTTCCCGACTTTTAGAACAGCCCGGGGCAAGGCGCTGCCTGCTGCTTCCCCGGGTGCGCGGCGAGAAAAACACCAAGGGCCAAATTTTCAGCTCCACCAAGGCCTTTTCGTAGAATGCTGAGCACGTTAACAGCTTCCCCAGAGGACGTCGTTACGATTTACAGCCACTTGAAAGCGTGCTTGCTCTGCCACACCGGCGTAAAGGGAGCTCTGGATAGAACCCGAAGAGTTCTATCCTTCACGTTTATTGGTCTATAAAATATTTGCTTAATCCCCTAAGGACAGCACATACTAAATTTATAAAGGGTATCGGTGTAGATCACAGCACCGTGCTCAAAACCCTACTTCAAATTAAGCTTGGAAGATTTCATGTACAGCCCTTTATTAAAGATAAACATTCATTTATAACGAACCCACATACATAATGCAGGCACACTTTGCCTTCAGATGGCACTTTCTAAAAAATCAATTACTAAACATTAACACTGGGAAGTGTCACCGGCACTCATAGGAAAAAGCACAGCCAAGAGGCCCGATCCAGCTCCCTCTGAGGCCACAGGAATCTCTTGCCTGCCCTGCTGACGGCTCGTGCCTCCTCCTGCAGGGTCACAGACATGCCTCTAACGTGTTTTGTGTTCACGAAAAGGATTCGTGTGAATTACAGCTTGAGAGATCTATGCTGAAAACTAGATCCTAACCACCTGAAAGCACCGGAGTTCTCTGAGCCAGAGTTTGTGCTGAAACGCGGCAATCCGACGCCCAGCCTGGGCTCTGCTTCGATGCAGGTAAGTGCATTTTAATTTGCATTAGACACGACAGCTTGACAGTCAACGAAGAGCAACGCCGCTGTAACGAGATCGCTTGGATCAAGTGCTCATTTCCAAAACATGAGAATATTTATTACAGGAACACTTGAGCGGGATGGGTCTAAAATTTGACGTGAAGAACACACGTTCTCTTTGAAGGAATAGTTTTCTAGGTATGCGGACTGCTGACAGAAATAAAGGAGAGGTGCAAGGGCTCCCCAGATCTCGCCTGGTTTGCCTCTTTCCCCACCCTGTGCCAATTGCACGCTGTCCTGGTAACACGGATTAGGTTGTTCTCCGCCAGCACGGAGGTCCCATTCATCCACCAGCTCAATCTTTACAGATCACCTAGCAACTATTCAGGAGGAAACCAGCACGTTGGAAAACAAACCCGTCTGCGCTCCCGAGGTGGTTCCTCTCCGGGCACGCACAAAGCCAGCCGACGAGTTTCCCTGCATTGAAGCAGCAAGCGTATAAAATGCATCATCGATCTAAAACGTCTGTAATCACTGCTGATATCTGTCCGTGATGATTAGCTGCTGGTGGCGTTATGCAATGATTTCTTCCCCCCCCCGCCCCTTCTCACAGTAAGGCTGCTGGGATAGCGCAGGGCACGGGGAAGCTTAGGTGGTGAGATAATGCAGCTTTTTTTTTTTCGAGCATTACCATTCAGCTGCATGAGCGATGACGACACGCGCGCACAATTTACATTTGGTGTCTGCAGGCGAAGCGAAGCAGACTCTTGCTCAACTCTTGCACCACGCTATAAAAAGGGATGAAATAATATCTATCACAGATACGCGCCCTTGCTCGGTTCTCCGCTGCCTAAGGCTTGTGTGCCAGCACACTCCAGTTGGTACTGCTGCAAACTGCCACCGCTGGCTGCATTAGCATAAAAAAAATAATAATTTGGGGTGTAAATGCTCACCAGCCTGCTCCAGTGCCACCAGCATCGACTGCTCGATGAGGTCGCGCTCGATGAAGCTGCGGAACTCCTCGGTGTACACCGTGAGGTCAGGCAACTGGAAGGTGGAAATGGGCATCTCCAGCAGGTGCTCGCTGCTGCCGTTGCTGGAGACGTGGGAACGGGCCAGAGAGACGATGGTAGAGCTGGCGTGGGAAATGCCTCGAGACAGACGTTTTTCTGAGAGGAAAAGGAAGATGAAAAATCCACCTGAACGGCGCAGAAGCAGCAAACTTCACAGAAGCTACGATTAAAATCGCTGCCTTCAGTTACTATTTTTCAGTCTCCAGAAGCTGAACTGCTCTGACAAACATTTCAGCCACCAGGAGAAGACCGAACCCGCTCCCTACCAGCTTTGGGACTCGGCTACGGGGCAGCGAGACACGCTTACCTTGCACGATGTCATCCTGCCGCTGCAGCGGCGGTCGCCCCGCGCGGGCTGCCTCCTTCTCTGGGGGTTTGTAGCTGCGTCCTTCGTTGAAGGAGGGCGGCAAGTTCCCCGCGTGCACCTGCCGAAGCTGTTCGAAGTCGCTCAGGGCTGCGCTCAGGTCCCAGTTTTTACCTGGATTGGGAGGCATCGACAGCGGTCACCATCACGAGAGAGAAATCAAGTCAGCTCCTAACCATCCACACCAAAAGCTAATAATAGTCCTTTATCTACCCGTTGGATTTGAAGCTATATTCCTAACCGGGATCTGGGTTTCTGAAAGAAATATAACTCAACATGAAGTGCCCAGCAGACGTTGGGTGTGCTGCCACCGGTGCCACGGGGGGTGGCTTATGCATACCTCGAGCGCGCTGAGCTCGGAGGGAGCTGCTGCTCCCGGGGCTGGATGTCCGCAAAACCTCCAGAAACCTCCCAAGACCCCTGGGTTTTGCCAGAATTAGCCTTCTGGCTGGGAAACGAAGGGCAGGGTCACCATAACATGGAAGGTCGGGCTGCGCTATGTCCACCGGTGCCAGCCGAGCAGCCCCCTGCCCCAGGTCACGCCAAGCGCTGTTTCGTAAGCTGCAGTGAAGATAATCCACCGTGACGCCGACACCGCTCCTTTGCTGACGAAGCGGAGCAGCCGACAGCTCTCTGCTCCCCCACGTTATTGCACGATAACGCTCGAGCGAGCACGACCTCAGCAGCTGAGGGCTCCTAACTTCTCCAGCGCCTGTCCGGGGTTTTTAGGTGGCAGCCACCCACCTCTCTTCCAGCTGACACCCAAAATATAAGAGCAAGCAAGGTGCCAGCCAGGCTGGGCAGTAGCTGCAACACTTTTCAGCAGGCTCAAACCATTACTAGCCAGATGAATTATTCAGTAAAACTTATTCAGCTTGAACTTAGTGGAGTCAGGTGAACCCCGAAAGCAGTTCCACTTCCTGCTAACACTACCCAGCGGGCTGAAAGAATATATGTTACTACACTCGAGCCTCTCAGTATGTAATAAATTGACCTTTTAGAAGCCACTGTCTTCCGAAAGCAAGAATATATAGCAAAAAAGAGTCTACCATATGGCTTACGTTTGCAAAAATTGTGATTTTTATGAACACTGTTAATCTAAGCTCTTAAATTTGCAAGTTAGCAGACAGCATAGAAAGCAAGCCAGCTTTATATATAGTAACTCCACTACAGAAGAGAGATATAAACTGTCAGTTGGTTTATATGATAGCTCACAGACAATAAAAGAAATCGTTACGCCTAATTCCCAAAAGGAAATACATTTTTCAAGTATTTAAATCCTTTTGAGAGATATAATTCGCGACATTTAGTGACTGCCTCCAAATAGAAAGTTATTTTAAGGTTCACCTTTTGAGCCTTTTTATTTTTTAAATGAACCGAAGAACCAGCATCAAGGAACGAGAACGAGCCACCGGATTAAAATTGAAGGCGCCGTCACATCGTCACCTGCTTCAGGACATAGGCAGCAGGAGGAGGCAGGCCCAGGAGCAGCTCTTGCACCACGCAAAAGCAGGCAGGGGGAAACCCTCCGGGGACACGTGGGGCCAGGGCTCAACCAGAGAGAGACCCAGAGCCCGTTTTCCTCGCGATGCTGGCAGGATGTGGGACAAATTTCGGAGCAGAATCCAAACAGCGCTGTCCGATAACGTGTCCCTTTTCCCCCAGGTCTTCAGCTCTGCGTGCACGAGGACGCTGAAGCGCGTTGCCATCGAGGCGTCGGGATCCAGCAGTGCCCGAGATCCGAACGACGGAGCAGACGCCGAGACCTGGCGCTGAGCAAGGAGCACGGCACGAGCCCCACGGTGGCTTTGCTTGAAACGTGCACGAAACTCCGAGCACGGGCAGAAAACCACAGCTCACCAATTCCTCAATTCGCCCTCAAACTTCACGTCTGACTAGTTCACCTCGTACAGCTCTTTTGCTGTACTGCACACTACAACCTTACTAAGGCACACCAAAGAAAAAGAAAAGACAAATCTGCCTCGCCTCATTTCCACACGTGGAGTTGTCAATTCCACAGAGACTACAGCAAAAACAGCAGCGCTCAGCAGCGCGTCGTGAAAACGAGGTAAAACAACTGCTGTCAAAATAAATCAACCGGTGTGCCAGAGCGGGAGAGAGAGAAAATTTGGAGGAATATCTGCTTTTAGCTTTTTCTATCACAAGTGTGAATGTTAATTCTGAAAGACACCATTAGAAATCCTGACGTGAAACAAAGAAACCTAAAACCAGAAACCAGAGCATAAACACGCCACAAAAGCCACAACTTGCCAGACTTCCGCTGCGACGACGCGGCCGCACGCTGAGCGGGTGAAATCCTGCAGCCGGCCCACGGCTCACGGGAGCCGGGCGAGGAACGGCACCCTCCGCCTGCTGGCCCGTGCCAGGAGCAGCGCTACAGCCAGGGAGCTGGAGCAAACCGCCTGAAGACACGGATTAGGGCAACGATTTCAGGGCTTTGCGTGCCTCGCCGTCACGGCACCGGGCGGCAGCAAGCGGAGGGGTGGTACGGGTGCTTCAGGAGCGAGCCCTGAGCTCGAGCTACGCAAGAGAAGGGATGGGAGGCAGAAACATCCCCAAAACGAGGTCAAAAACGGGTGGGAGTTTGTTCCCCATCAGCAACCTGCAGCAGCTCAAACTCGCAGGCTCACCTTTGTTCCGAAGACGAGAGGATGATCCTATAGCCGAGGTATCACAGCAAGCACGGTCTTGTGTTATGTAATTGCGTACTGGTTAACTGACTGCCAAGCATAGCCCTCTCTGCTTCACATGCAACGTTTCTGTCCTCCAGCATTACGGCACAGGCCAATATTTACTCGCCAGCCTTCTGTCAACACGAACCCAAAGGCAACGCTTGCAAGAACGCTTCCAGTCCCAAAATTCGGACCTGGCAGCCCCTCTCCTCTCCCCCTTCCCGCAGCTACCGGTGACCAAACAGATCACCCCCGGCCTCTACGCCCAACACGACCACTAACGAGCAAGTTCTCGATCTCGTGCAGGCTGGGGGGGAAGAGAGTCAACATCACGCTGTGTTTTAGGGCAAGCACACACTTTTTTTTTTTTTTTTTAGGTAGGCAGAGCGCTGGAAGGCTGCCAGCGCGGGGTGCTGAGCCTCCCGAGGGCTGCCTTGGCTGCTTAAAAGCGAACGGACCGAGCGCAGGTGATGATGATGATGATGGTGGATTTTGGAGACTTGTCTGCGATTCCTCAGCACCTTCGTGCCTATCAAACAGGACTGGCCCTGTTTGATGGGAGCGTCCCGTGACGAGTGCTGGACGTGGCTCCCCGTACGTCGGGCTACGCAGGGACGCTGCCAGGGGAGGTCAGCGCCTCGGCAGCACGCCGCTCGCAGCGCGGACGGAGAGATACCAACAAAGCAGCAATTTATATGGGCATAATCAAACCACCTTCACAGGCAGAACAAGATCTACCAGTAAAAGCACGGTTTTGCGTATATAATTACTCCTCTACTGCTCGGAAAGCACAGGCAGCCGTCACCTAACGCTGCGCCTTCGATCCTGCGGAAGGCACAGGAGAAACCCCCAGGTTTTGCCACCGTTCTGGACCGCTGCTGGCAGCGAACAGAGAGGATGAGCGAAGGGATATCGCGGCTCTCTTTGACACGTTCCCCTTCCAAACATGTGAAATTCATTAGCCGCTGGACGCGTAACGAGAAACCGGGGCAGAATTTCACCAACCACGCCGCTGACGGCGCCGCTTCGACACCTCCAGCCCCGCGGGTCCCTCCAGCAGCCTCCCTGCCCCTCTTCCAAGCCCCGTCACCCCCAGCAGCCTCCTCCCTGCTTCTGTCCCCGGCTTTATTTACCTTCCAGCAGGTCTCTGGCCAGTCCCGGCTCTGCCCCCGTTGAGCGAACAAAATCCGACAGGACGATGTCCATAGCCAAGGCCGTGTGCTCATGGATTCCTCCCGGCAGCTGGGGTCGGCGGCGCCCGGATCAGCACCTCGGCCTCAATCTAGGAACAAGAGAGCAACACCGCGCGCGGCTCGCGTTACAGGCCATAAAATAATTAACCCGGGGAAGCAGCCTCGGAGCTGGCTGTGAACTATCCGGTGGCAGGTGCCCCCGTCTCCCCAGAGGGGGGGGGAACGCCTCCCACCCCCCAAATAACCCCAAATAAGCGTGCTGCAGGACCGCTGCTGGCCTCCCCGGGCTTCGCCCTCCATAGGGCAGAGCCGGAGCGATGCCGCGGACGCAGGCGTGATGAGGGCTCGGCAGCTTTGGGGAGGAATAATTCTCATTTCAAAGCGACTCGGGGGAGCCCCTCTTCGTAAGAACACCCAGGAGAAGAAATGAGGTTTCCTGGGAGCAGCAAGGTTCTCGCCTCTGCCCACACCCCCCGACCCCTCCGGGGGCAGGCAGCCCTGCGCCGCGCAACGACGCCAACAAAGCGCCGCAATTAGCAGAAGTCGCCTACGGAAAATAAAACCAAGAAGCCTTTCAGGCACAAAAGGCAACCTCCTCTTCTTTCGGAGGAACAGGAACGCTCCAGCCCAGCTCTCCAGGAAGGAGAAGCGTCTTGGCCCGCGCTTGCTTTTAACCAGCCCCGGTGCCGTGGAGCTGCGGGGCTATTTCCTAAAGCTTCCTTCACCTTTCGCAACTTCGAGAGCCCTTCAGATCCACCTGGCAAAGGCAGCAAGGACGCGACGGGGGAAACGCGAGGCAGCGGGCAGCCCCGGCTGCAAGACCCTGCTGCCCCCAAAGTCTCCACCGAAAGGTTTCCAAAGGCAGCCCCCCAGAAATCCTTCCGAGAGCCGACCTCCTTCCCAGAAGGGAACAAAACCAGCCAGCGCGAAGGTGCATGCTGTAAACCTTCGGTTTTAGCAGGTCCTAAGATCCAGAAAGCCACACGTAGGTGTGTGCTGTGCCTCGCGTTCAGATCCTGATTTACTGCATTCCTCGCGGCACAGATGGAGAGCAGCACGCTCGGCCGAGGCCCGGACCGGCTTAACGCTCGGCGGGATTGTGCAGCTAAAGGGTTACCGTGGAAAAAAAGAAAAAAGTCGACCGTCAAGGAACGTAACCTGCTGGAAAAAACTCCTCCTAAGCTGAAATTTGGCACGTGAATAAGAGGGGAAAAACCGCGTAAGGCTGGTTGACAGCGGCGCTGCCATCCTGAGAGCAGGCGAGGAAATTTCAGTATTGCACAGACGAGCAAACCCATTTTCTCTGCTGGCGCCTCAAAACCATCGCTTGTCAGGATTATTCCTAAAGATGGGCCGAAGTCCCTAACGGCACCGGCTCCCAAACCCAAGCACAGCAAGCGAAACACGCGAGCTTTAATCTGGAATTTCCTGGCTTTGTTGGTTAAATGCCGCTCTTATTATCTTCCACACTCTCTAATCATACACTCGTTAGGCAGAAAAGCTCCTTGATGTCATTTATCACCGGAGCAATCTTGGGGCTGTTGTCATCCCAAGGCAATCCTCAAACCCGCCTGTTCCTCGCCGAATGGGATCCTCGCTGAGTGCACGGCCCGCAGCCACCAACTCGTGGCGCCGCGGCTGCTTCGCCACCTCCTTGCACACACAAACAGCAGCACCTTGGTGCTTCGAGGCCAAACACAGCCGCAAAGCTCCGCCGGCACAGCAAGGAGCTGCCGGGGATCTACCGCGAGGGTCCAAACGAAGGAACAGCCTCTCCCGCCGCGCTCACTTTTTGTACGTAAATGCTTCTTTTTACACACCAGGCAGCTCCGCGCGCTGCCGGCATCGCTCGGGGTACGGCTGGAGCAGGCAGGGCTGCAGCTCACACCTGTGCCGGGCAGGATCAGTCCCGCGGAGCCTCCACCCATAGGGAGGGAAGGATCCGACCTCCTCTGCAGGGAGACCCAAGCTCCGCGACCACAACGATGCTGTCCAGCCAAGGCTAAAGCGTTTCGGGTGTCAAGCAGGCCAAAATCCCCCCGTACATACGTGCGTGTGCGCATACGTAGGTGTTTACGATGCGATTAGGGCAGCTTCCAGCGCTGGCTGTAATCCGCCGGCAGCTTCCTCACCACGTTACGGACACCGGGGTGCTACGGCGGGCGCCCGCGGGACCGAGACTCAGGCGGTTCCACGGTCGCTGCAATACCGACCGTTACTTGCAGGACGCAGGAATTAAGCAAATTAACTCATGAATATTCACGCTTTAATCTTCCTCAGGAAGCCAGGCAGGTCCAGGACAGCGTCCCCACCGCGTGGATGTCACTCCCGACCCCACAGGTGCCAGACTGCCTCTGGCACGCGATCCCAAAAGCACCTCGGAAATCATCTATTTCTCCACAAGGGCCACACGTGGACGCGTGCAAATCCCTCAAGCCAGCCACCCCGCTCGCTCTCGAAGCCGGAGGCAGCGACACAGCTAAATAAAGAAGAAAGCCATCAAATTCCATGTTATAGGTGTGGTTTTTTCATTATTATACAGTCCATTTCTTTAAGCCATCCCAGAAACACCTCATAATCAGTACTCAGCAAGGAAATGCTACTTTCCAAATATTTACATTTTAAGCTATTCCAGGAAAAAAAATGCCACCAGAAGCACCCGAACACCCGAAGCTTTTGCTGTTTAAGACATTGTGCAAAGCACCAGCTGAATTTCCCAAGCCCCGTCTCCCGCTGCTATCCACAGCGCTCCCGTCAGAAGGAGGGCGTCCAAATCTCCCTGTTTCCACTGGTGAAGAGCCAAAACCAAATTGCCTTAATTCGCACAGACTTAAATTAGAACGATTCCCCGCACACTGCCTGGCCACGGGAGGGAAGGGAGGAATTTGGGAGACACTTCCTAGCCGAAGGCGAAGACGGGGTCAGGCAGACGGCAGTGGGGAAGGGGCCGGACCCGTCCCCCGGAGGTCCCCTCCTCAGCCACGCCGAGGCTGCCAGGAGTGGAAGGGGAGCTCCCAACACCCAGAGACACTCACAAAGGGTGCTTTGGGAGAAGCCACTGCCCCCAGATTCCTTCTATTTCCCTCCTAGCAGACGGTCCCCAGCCTCTACATGACTCCGAGGCATTTCCAAGCCTTGCACACCCTCCAAAGCTTTTCTCGTTTAATTTCACCACGGGGCTGCAGAGCAGCAAGGCGCTAATTTAAGATTGTAGAAAGCCAACGTGTTCTCCTTAATTGCATTTTCAGGCATGAGAAGGAGTTGAGAGTACGTATCTCCGAGCCCTTCAAACCAATAGAAATCTTGGTTTGAGGGGGAAAACGACAGCGTGGAGCACAACCAGCTCCTGGCGTTCGGGGAGCTTGCGCAGCCCGGGACCAGCAAGGCTTTGTTACCGACTCCAAATCCAACCACGCTCTTCGGAGTTTCAAAAACAGTCATCACGTTTAAACGCCAGGCAGGAGCGCTTCCCAGCAATCCTCCTGTTGTGATAAGGCCCTATTATCTCCTTCAAATCACTTTTTGGCGAGAAGCGAGAGGCTTTCTCGCTGCTTTTGGCACCGGCACGGCCCTGCAGCCCAAACGGCACAGGATCGGTGCTTGGATAAAGCAAGCACAAGTGCCAGGCAGGCAGGCACCTTGGGGTAAATGCTTTGTAAACAGCTTTCCGGGCCCAAAGCCATTGCCTATTACACGCAGCCCCATGGGCTATGTACCTGCGGTATCTTGGCAGCGCGCTGGGAAGCAGCAGACACATTTACGTTCAACGATTTATCTAAGGAAGAACGGCAACGGGGTGGCTGTCGCGCTCACCTCGCTGAGGCTTTCAAAACTTCACGAAACTCCATTTCTTTGCAGATGGGGTATCGGTGACGCCACCTCTACCACGCCTGGGGAGCTGGGATGCGGAGGCAGCTCTGCCCGGGAAGGATTTACATCTATAGGGCTGGCCTCGCATCAACGAGGTTTCACATCCTTCCCGAAAAACTTGCATCGAGGACCAGAATAGATCGCCGGGGAAGAAGAGTGCCTCTTTCACAATGAAACCTGCAGAAAGATTTCTATTTGAATAAACACACTGCTGTAAAGCTCACAATTGTACATTGTTGTTGGCACCCTGTTGCTAAAACCGCCTGGAACGGGGCACCGGGAGCCACCGTATTCACCCAGCAGCCAGCGTATTTGCGGGGAACGCTGCAAAGCCTACACCCAGCTGGATTTCCAGACTCCCAGGGGAGAGGAGTTACCCGTTCCTGCAATCTGCTGGCCTCTGGGCCATCTCCCTGCACGCAAACAGAAGCAGCGAGACGGAGGGATGGTGGAGGGATGGGTGCAGTGCCTTTATCCCCTTTCCCTCACGTTCAGCTCTGCCTTGAAGTGTGGAAATTCACTTCCACGGGAATAATTTGACCGTAACACGGTTTGGTCACCACAAAACGTGGGTTTTCGGGGCTTTTCTCTGGGTCCTTGGCTTCTATCCTAATTTCCTTTGCATAGTAGCTTCCTTGCTTCTTTCCAGCTTGCTTCCCCTCAAAGGTGTTCTGCAATTTTACCGTCTCCTTCCCCGTTACGCTGATAAGATTATTAAAGCATCAGAGATAAGAGGTCGCAGTCGTATCGCTGCTCTCACACCTGCCCCGCCGCCTCTGCCCAGCGAGCCGCAGCCCGCGCAAGAAGTTGTGAATTAGTTATTGAGAGGGTTTTTTGTTATTTTATAAGAAAGCATTCTTTATTTTGCACTAACACCCTTCTCAAAGCTACATGAGCAGGCTCCTATCTGGCAGGCAGCAAAGCTGCTTGCGTTTCCTTCACATTTTCCTCTTCCATGGTTTGCATCTCCTCAAACCGCTTTGATGAAACACCAGAGCTGGGGATTATTCACCTCACGACAGCCCGCTACAAGAAGCTGCCCCCCACCAGAAGCTTTAAAAGCACTGACTTCACAGAAGGCTTTCATCCCAATTACTCTTATCAAACGTTTTGAGGCTGCACCGGTGACCGGCCTGGCTGCTGCCCTCCTTCATTGCAGCGCGCGGCCTTCAGCCCCCCCTGCTCCAGCACGTCGGCAAAGCAACGCGACAGACCCCAGGGGAACACGGGCAGACCCAAAGCAAGAAGCAAGGCGACAAAGCTAAGTTGAAAACTAACCAAAAGGAACAGGCCCACCAAGGCAGAAGGGTCCGAAAAGCCCAAGAGACAGCCAACCTCCTCCTCGCCTCGGCAGCGGCACACAGCTCGGACCAGGGCTCCCACGATGGACGCGACAGCCGAGCCCCAGCCCACTGACAATGGTGTCAATATTTTCTTTAAAGCCTGCCCGACTCATTGTAGAAACCACAATGTCCTGGACTGTTAGGAATTCCTGGAGTTCACCGCCTCTGCTGCCGTGACGCCAGCTCGGAACTATGCGCGCGAGCGGAGCGGGCGTCGCGCTGCTCGCCCCTCGCGCCTCCCGACGAGGAAAAGCCTACATCTGAGGCGAACACTGGCATCTTTCAGGTCTCAGGGTTACAGTTTTCCTCACAATTTGCCGTGTCACCAGCCAGATAAAACCGGACTGGGTGTTTCAGAGAGCTGACCTTTCCTCTCCCTCAGCCCAAACACCAGCACCCGTAACCTCCGTGCTCCTTTCATACCCCACAATCTCTCCCCGAGGGCCATAAAGATAAGAAATCAGCTAAAAGCTCAGCGCTGCTCACACGGAGCCCACGTGGCACACGTTCACCTAACTTTCCATTCTCCTTTTTCTTCAGAAAAGCGCAGCTTTTCAACGCGAAGTCCAGCCACCCCCCCCAGCAGGCAACCAGCAGCACCTTCGGCAGGTCTGCAGGCTGCGGCTCCTCATCTTCAGCACGGCATCGCCCGAGGCAGAGCCGAAATATTCAGATTCTGCCCCAAATGGGTGACAGACCAGGCCCGGACAGACGGGTGACGCCGGAGGCTGCCATAACCCTTCATCTGGAGGGAAGGAAGCGCTGTCCCAAAACCAGCTCCTTTTTGAGGATGTGAATATCTCCAAGCGCCTCTTCCCAACATTGCCTGCCACAGGATGCTGCACGTGGGCATGTGATAACGTTAGGAAACCCAAACCCCTGGGAATTCACACATTTTTAGAGCGGCCTGGCATGACGCTGGACTTACCGAAGGGCCATCACCAGCCCCCTCGCTTCAGCGGTGGCGTCTCCTTTCCAGCAATTCTCCAAGTGCCCACACAGACAGAAACAGCTTTATTAGGACGAGCAAAAAACACCTACCCCACAGGGATGTCACAATATTGCGTTAGCTAATGCCTGTAAAATGCTATAAAAAGCTTAATTAAGCCTCGCCCTTATGAGACACTGGAAGGACTCTCAGGCTTGTTGCGCAGGCAGCAGCCAGCACCGCGCAGCACGGGCATGAGCCCGGGAAGCGTCCACGTTTCAGAAATAATTTTGGGGAAAACCCAAAAAAAGCAGCAAGCGCATTCACCTTGTAGTCAGAGGCAAGGATCCCGGTCAGCATTTTAAATGTTCACCTGCCAAAGAGCACAATGCTGAGATCTAACAAATAACAACCCAACCATGTGCAGGGCCGGATCCTGACATGACTGAGCACCAGCTACACGACTGAAGAGCCGCCGCCGCCACGAGCCTCGCCGGCTTCTGCTAGCAAAGCTTATAAAAAGCAGTTTACGACCCGCTCACATTGGGGTGAAGCGTGTGCATTCACTGCTGCCGCAATAACTGCTCGCGGGGAGCAGATAAGGCAGGAGCTGGCGAGGTGCTAAGCGCCCCGTGCTGCCACCCCGCACGGACACGCTCGCTGCGCCCGTAACGTCACCATCCTCTGCTCGGGGACCACCGCTGACCAAAGCAGGGGAAGGGAGTGCTCACAGCAGGATCCTCCAGGAGGATCTGCAGAAATCGCAGCCTCTGGCACCGGGGCCAAGTGGCCTTCACCTGCACGGCCGGGTGCGGGCTGAGCTCCCCTGAGCCTGCCACGAACGCCGTGGTGCGAAGTTCCTCCACACAGGCGAGCTCCCAAAGAGGCCCAGGCTTAGGTACGGCAGAATTAGTCGCTTGCATCTCTGAAGACCGTATTCGAAAGTGTATTAATTCAGTTTCAATGGGTTTTTGCTTGTTTTAAAAGATTGGCATTATACCTTGCGTTCCCTTGTTTGCTCATGCCATTCTTATTGCACTGGGCTTCAGCAACGCAGACTCAAAACAAAGCTAAAAGGCTATTACCAAATTATTCCCCAAAACATGAGCTGTTTCTAAAATGCCAAAGCCACAGGGTGTTGCTTAAATCAACAAAAGGAAGGAAAAGAGAAGAGGAAAGGTTAGCAAACCACCCAGCACCCCTCCTGGTACGCGTGGGTACTTCAGGCCGCCGCACCGAGATCCCCCATCGGGCTCGGAGGCGTTTCACAGAACTGCCAGCGAATGGTTTCAGCCTGATTCACTGTTTTTCATTGTCCTGTCCAGAAAGGATGACTGAGTTCATTGCTACTGGAAATATTTCACCCTGTTTTGCTGTCGTGTCTGAACACGCCGTCATACTTCAGAAGCATGGTCCTCTACCAGCCTCGGAAGGGAACAAGCCGCCAGCGTTAGCTCATGCCAGAGATGATTCCTGCATGAGAAAACCTTCTCCCCTCAGCCAAGACCAGAGGTTTCATCCCCACAACCTCCAGAGAGGATTCATTCTCCTCGGCACCTCACAGTGACGCACCGAGCGCTTCCAGAAACTGTTCCCAGGGCTCTGCTTGGCACCGAACCACCCCAGCCAGTACCTGCCAGCTGCTTTATCAGCTCTGTGCAAACACGGGAGGGAAGGAAGCACGGGGACACAAACTTACACCTGGACACAGCTCCGCTGCTAAAAACCTTCCGAATTGCAGATATTTAGGAGCCGTCATAACTCGACTTGCCTGGGCAATAGCACTGCCCTGTTTTTTGAAGGCCAACCTTATCAAGACCAGCAGCATGAAACCGTCAGTCCCAGCACAAAAGCAGGGTGAACAGAAGAAGAAATGGAACGGTGTTTATTTTTTAGGCAGTCTCACCAAGCTGTCAATCAGGCCGATGCTGGGGAAGGGGTTGGACAGTGGCAAACCCACGAGCCCCAGCTCCCGAGGTCCAAACCCGACCACCAGCACAGGACCGGGCTCTCGGAGGTGCCTTACGTATGTCTGGGTCCTAAAATAAAACGAAAGTAAGAAAGAGGTGTCTGCCTTCAGGCCTTGGGTGTCCGTTTCCCGTTCACTCGAGGCAGCACAACACAGCAACCAAAACCACGTAAGGAAACTTCACGGCTTCAGCCCAAGGAAAACGCTTCCTTCTGTGTCAAAAGACACTTCACTTTGCCTTTCACTTTTAAATTCCAGCTTTTAAGTCAACATCTTAAAAGGTATTAGCCACCAAAGATGGCTTTCATCTTCGAGTGCATTTAAATACCTCCTCTGCATTGCCTGCATTTTGATTTTAAGCCGAATTCGGGTTGGACGGGCGCGTTTCCCGGGCTGGTCGCTGAAATCTGTTTCCTTAAGATTGGGGCACACCAACGTCACGCCGCGCTCGAGCACACGGGGTCGCAGGGAGCCTTCGAGTCAACGAACGTTAGCTAACGAGGAGCGGAATGAAGAATAGTGAGGCCGTGGGCTACGTGGGGGTGGCATAGACCGCGCCAGGGGCTTTGGGAAACAGAATCTGCCCGATCCATTGCTAGGCTCACATCATTTATTGTTTTCATGCACGGGACGCCGGTAGAAGCCTCGCACCGGGACCCTCCACGCTCTGCTAGCTCCCCACCTACAGATGGCACCGAGGTTTTCTCACGTTACCTCTGGGCTCCTCCGCGACTCCTGCACAGGCTTTTTTCAGCGAGGTCTCGACGTGCTCCTGCCCCCCGCCGCGCACCGGGACCCAGCGGAGCGAGGCAGAGATTACGCCGAGCGGCCGTGAGTCACACGCGGCTCGGCGCTGTAATGAGCTTGATCCTCAAACAGTATTTCTTGCTCGGTCACCACACCCATAAAAACAGAGAGTGAAAGCCGTGCAGCCACAGCCAGGATGCCTCCACCTAACACTGGGACGAGGAGGCAGCAAACCTCGGAGCGGGGCCCTCCGTTGAGAACCAACGCGGGGCTCTTTTGGTTTTAAACAACCACACGGGCGAAAAAAAGCCCGCACCGCGCACCCGAGGTGTTTTCAAAGCTGGCTCAAGTCCCGGGAAAGCTAAAAAAAACACAAGGAAACCGAAGTTTTGTGGATCCCTCCGCTGCAGAAGGCGCCGCAGAGCTATCGCTGCCAGCTCAGGACCCGAAGCCCAGCAGCAGCTCGCCGCTCCCCACCGCCGGGAGTCCCCGGGAGGAATCCCCCCGCTGCTGCTCTCCTGCCCTGCAGGGCTCCACCACGAGGTCCCAGCAGCCGAAGCAAGCAGCAAACCTCGACGCGACGCTTATGGAGCTCCCAAACCGAAAAGCCAGCCCAAAAGCGGCGTCGAACGGCGCCTACCTCCAAAGCAGAGGTTGCCTGCGTGGCCCTGCCTCGTGCCCCCCGCGGACTCGCGTGCCGGCCTTGCCCCGACGCAAGCTTCGTGATGCAGCCCAGAGGCAAGAACTTCGGCGCCTTGAGCAGCCCCACGGCCGTGCTGCCCAAGCCCTGCTCTTTATTTAATAAGCCTTATCAGCAGAGCTCCTACAAAATAAGCCACTCGCGTGGCTCCGCTCCAAGCGAGCCGGACGGGAAGCGCGCGGGCCTCCAGGGAGGCTCCTCGCTGCTGCCTCCTGCCCGCAGTCCCCGGGGAGCCCCCGCTCCGACTCGGGTCACCCCAAGCACACCGGGGTGCCCGAACACGGTGCAAGGAGCCCGACCTCGCGCCTTTATCGCGGTCGCTCAGCTCCGAGCAGGGGCTGGGCGAGAGAACCTGCAGCCCGCACAGCACCGCCAAGGCGAAACTCCAAGGGGCAGATCGTCATCGAAGCTCCGACAGCAGCAAAAGAATTATTCCCAGTGCCAAGGAGGGTGCGGGATCACGGGCACGAGAGGGATCCAGCCCACGAGGCAAAGTTAAGACAGAAATGTCTGTTCCTAAATAGAAGCGATGGGCGGGCTGAGGTCAGGGCGGATGGGGCGCTGAGCTCGTGGGGCTACGGCACTTTGTGCTGGGTGCAGCGGCTTGCCAAACGGGATTTTTGAAACGAGAAGCCTCCACGGGACCACACGTTTTTGGCACGACCTGGGCCGCTTCAGGACAGCACACGGGGAAAGCTTTCTTAAAACACGCTGCTCCTCCAGAAGGCCAGGGCACAGGAGAGGCAGCAGTGAGGCACGAGTCGCGTTTTATAAACTTTCACTGCTATCACTGCAACCGCTTTCATGCGCGCAGCTTCCCTTAAAAGCAAGCCCTGTCCTATTTCCACGGGCTGCAGCCACCTGCTCTCCTTTGCTCTAAATACAGCTGCACTAATTTCAACTTCCAGATGATTCTCAAACTCGGGCTGAGAGGCGTGCCTGCAGCAGCACGGGAACAGAGCCGCAGAGCCACGTAAAAGCCAGCTTCAAACGCGGACGGAGCAGACCCGCTGCCTCCCGCCCCGTCGGCGCCGTTATTTATCAACTCCTCTTTCCAGAGACCTTTTCAGGAGAAATCCTAAACCCAAACTTTCTGTTCCCTGACAGACGTCCTCGCTTCCACTGAAGCCTCGGTGGAAATTTCACCCGGAGAGGCAGCGGGCAGCGCGGCGGAGGCATCGGCGGGGCTCGCGGGAGCGGGGCAAGAGCCAGAAGGACGGTAAACCCTCGGCACCAGGAGGCAAAAATCAGGCGCTAGAAGGATTTCGGCCCCGGGCTGTGCAAGCATTTGGGCGCGCAGCTCCCCTCGCTCTGCGGGCGGCAGGGTTTGTGCCCCGTGCGCGCCCCGCGGGAGGCGAGGAGTGCTTGGAAGAAGCCTCCTCCGGGTTGCGTGCTCGGGACAAGCTTCTCAACAGACGGCCCCCCCGTCACAAGTAACGGCCACGAGCTTCTCACCACCTCCCCCCGTGATCCCTCAACTTCTGCAGCAGGCAAAAAAAACAAAAAAAACCCACAACGCGCGCTCGTGTATTTTAAACACCGCGTTCCCCCAAAGAGCAACACAGCGCAGACACACGCGGCTTAAACCACTGCACGGCGGCTTCACCGGTACCTTTTCCATCGTGAACGTCCCTCTCATCTCCCGAGCAAAGAGCGTTTATCTCGCTGTGCTGAGGGGACGACTCGCGAGGGGCAGAAAGGAGCTCGCTGCCCGCGCTCGAGCCCAAACTGCGACGCTGCGTGTCACCCTGCCAACTGTTCTCTTCACACCCACTTGAAATGTCAGCTTTTGTTAAGCTGAAACTCTTGCTCCGAGTCTGGCCTTACAATTAGCACCACAAGGCGGTTTTTTTTTTTTTTTTCTTCTGTTGTTGCCTTTTTTTATTTTCCCTCCAAAGAAAGCGTGAATGCCCAGCGCAGCGGCCTGCTCCTCGGCTGTGACAGAAAGTTTTCACACCCCGAGCGTCGCCGCTGCTCCAGGGGCAGCGAGAACGGCGAGGCAGAAAGCAAACCCGGGCTCGTAGGAAAGAGAAATTCGGCATCGTCAGCGACCCGACGCGAATAATCCGAGCCGCCAAGTTTTACCTCTCCTGCTCCGTGACTTAAGCTGACGGTAACATCCTGAGTTGTACTCAGCCCTGCGACTCGGAGCTGGAAACCAAACCCCCCCGCGCACGGCGAGCGCATCGGGGAACCGGTAGTCACCGGGGCAGCCCTCGGCATCGCCCTGCTGAGCACTGGGCCCGTTTCACAGCCGGACAAACCGAGAGCAGCCGGCTCTCCTCGGCCTCCCGGGAGGCTCCCGGCCCGTTACTGCGCTCCTTCCACGAGCGACTCGCAGCGTGGAGATGTCTCCCTCGAGCCTGCGAGCTGCTGACTCCCGCGCCAGCCTCCTGGCCCACAAGGGAAGCAGACGGAGCCCGCCGCTCGGCAAGCTGTAATTAGCCGGACGAGAAACTCCTTTTCCTCCCGAGATGGAGCCCAGCGAACTCCGGAGCTGGTTTGAAGCTTGTGGCCACCGTGCTCCGAGGGCGACGTGCACCATCCGAGCACAGCCACAGCTCCTGACGGTGCCCAGAGAACTCAGCGCCCAAAAACAGGCCCAGAAAGAAGCCGCCGGCTTTGCCACAACGCGAAACCCTCGGCAGGAGCAGGCGGGCCGGCAGAGTTCGCTCCGGTTTGAGCGCCGACGCGGCGTTTCGAAGCCACGTGGGCTTCCAGGTTGCGAGCGATAATCCCCTCTGGGCAACGCCAGAGGAAAGCCCGCAGATTACCAGCGTTTGATAGGAAATCGCTGCAGGTGAGAGCGTTTTGAACACCCCAGCACCACGCTGCACCCACCTACACCTTCGTCCCGTCCACTCCGGGCCCACAACCGCCCGCAGGCCGTGCCCGGTTATTTTGCACCCGCTTATTTGGGCTCTTTGTGCCCGACTCCGTCACGGTAACCGGCGCGGCCAGGCCAGGCTTCGTCCTCCCCAGGGCGGTGCTCGAGCCTAAATTATTCAGATCAGCTCCACAATGCCAGGAGACACGGATACCTGCACGTCGGGGGCGACTTAGGGGGAAAGACACCGCGGCCGGCGGGGACCCAAGCAGAGGAGCAGCTGCTCGAGGGCTCCTGGCAGGGAAGAACGGGGCCGGGGGCTCCTCGAGGTGCTCCTCATGGGGACCAACAGGGACAGGGGGGTCCTCAGGGGGATGAACGGGGACAGGGGCATCCTGCGGGGCTCCTCCGGGAGATGGGGGCTCCTTGGGGGCTCCTCACGGGGACAAACAGGGACAGGGGGATCCTCAGGGGGCTCCTCATGGGGATGAATGAGGAAAGGGGTGTTTTCAGGGGGATGAAGGTATCCTCAGCGGGTTCCTCATGGGGATGGGGGTTTCTTATGGGGACAAACAGGAATGGGGGCTCCTCAGGGGGACAAACGGGGACAGGGGTATCCTGGGGGGCTCCTCAGGGGTGGGGGGGGATCCTCAGGGGCTCCTCAGGGGGAAGAATGGGGACAGGGGGATCCTCAGGGGGACAAACGGGGATGGGGGGTGTCCTCGGGGGGCTCCTCAGGGGGACGGGGGCTCCTCAGGGCACTCCCCGTGGGGACAAACAGGGCCAGGGGCACCCTCGGGGGGATGAACGGGGCCGGGGGGTGTCCTCAGGCGCTCCTCAGGGAAAAACGGGGACAGAGGCTCTTCGGGGGGGCTCCTCACAGGGGCGAACGGGGAAAGGGGGATCCTCGGGGGGACAAACGGGGACAGGGGGGATCCTCGGGGGCTCCTCAGGGCGCTCCCCGTGGGGACAAACAGGGCCAGGGGCACCCTCTGGGGGACGAACGGGGCCGGGGGGTGTCCGGGGGGGCTCCTCAGGGGGATGGGGGCTCCTCGGGGGGCTCCTCACGGGGCCCCACGGCCCCGAGGCGCGGCCTCGCTCCGGGCCCGGCGTCGGCAGCGAGGCCCCCACGGGGCCGTGTGCGGGACCCTCCCGGAGCCGGGGCTGCCCGGGGGGAGACCGGGTGAAGCCCGGAGCAGGGCGGCCGGGCCTCGCCGGTGGTCGCGGGGCCCCCCAAGGCTCCGTGCCGGGCCCTCGGTACCGGGCACCGGGCACGGCCCCGGCCCCACCGGGACTCCCCGGGCCTGGCAGCGGGGGCCCAAAGGGCAGCGCGGACCCCGCCGTGCCCGGCCCCGACCCCGGCTCCGGCCCCACCGGGACCGCGGCCACCGGGAACCGGCGGCGGGGCCCCAACCGGGACCCCCCCCCCCCCGCTACCGGGGCCCGGCGGGACCCAGCCGTGCCCGGAGAGCGCTCCGAGCCGCCGGGAACGTTACCTGCGAGCGGCTCCATGCCGCGCCCGGGCCACTGCAGCCGCCGAGGCCGAGGCCGCGCTCCCGGAGGAACCGGAGGGGACCGGGACCGGGAGAAGGGGGGGGGGGGGGGGGGGGGGGCGGCGGAGGGGTGCGGAACGCCTTGCACCGCCCCCGTGCCCGCCCGGAACGTTGACGCCGCCCCCGCGGCCGCCCGGAGCGCTTTCGCGGGAGCACGCGGCCTCCTCCGCCCCGCCCTCCCCCCCCCGGGGCTGGGCAGAGCCAATGGCGGCGCGGGTGAGGCCCCGCCCCGGCGGCGGCGCGTGGCGCATGCGCGGGTTGGGAGAGGGAGGGAGGGGGAGGGAGGGGCGGGGCTTCAGCGGTGGGGGGCGGGGCTTGGGGTCCTGGGTGGGGTCTGCGCCCCTCTGTAGGGCCTGGGTGGGGTCTGGGCACCTGTATGGGGCCTGTATGGGGTCTTTATGGGGTCTGCGCCCCTGTATGGGGTCTGATGCCCCTATATGGGGCCTTTACAGGGCCTTAATGGGGTCTGCACCACTGTATGGGGTCTTTATGGGGTCTTTATGGGGTCTGCACCCCTGTATGGGGCCTTAATGGGGCCTTTATGGGGCCTTAATGGGGTCTGCGCCCCTGTATGGGGTCTGATGCCCCTATATGGGGCCTTTACAGGGCCTTAATGGGGTCTGCACCCCTGTATGGGGCCTTTATGGGGCCTTTATGGGGTCTGCGCCCCTGTATGGGGCCTGTATGGGGTCTGATGCCCCTATATGGGGTCTTTACAGGGCCTTAATGGGGCCTGGGCCCCTCTGTGGGGTTTGTGGGGGGTCTGTACTCTCTATGGGGCCTTTATGGGGTCTGTGCCCCTGTATGGGGCATTTATGGGGTCTGCACCCCTCTATAGGGCCTTTATGGGGTCTTAATGGGATCTGGGCCCCTCAATGGGGCCTTTATGGGGCCTGGGCCCCTCTATGGGGTTTATGTGGGGTCTGCAGCCCTCTGTCGGACTGTACCCCTGTGTGGGGCCTTAATTAATAGAGTCTGGGCCCTGTTCTGGGGTTTGTGTGGGGTCTGTACCCTCTGTGGGGCCTTAATGGGACCCGCACCCCTCTATGGGGTCTGAGCCCCTGAGTGGGGTTTGTGTGGGGTCTGCGTGGGGCCTGTGCCCCTCGTGAGGCTTCTGTGGAGCCCGCAAACCTTACACAGCATCTTCACCCCACAAGAACCCCGGACACCAGGCGGGTCCCGATTGACCCCGATACCGCTTCACCGAGGGGGGGGGGGAAAAACCCCTCGGGACGTTCCCCCGGGAGCGGGGGCCGGCGGTGCCGGGTCCACGGCGATCCCCCCACGGCCCCGAGCGGCGCGGGGCCGTCACGCGCTGATCCGGGCGCTCAATGGCCGCCTTTGTTCCCCGCGCGCCCTCGCCCTGTTTGTGCCTCGCACAAAAGGATTGTTTACGGGGCCAGGGCGCAGAAAAGCCCGGCGAAGAAAGAACCGTCTGTGCCGCGGGGTCCCGGCCTCCGGAGAGGCTTTTTTGGGGTTTTTCACCCCCCTCGGCGCCGCGTTTGGTCGGAGGAGGGACGGTGCTGAGCGCCCCCGAGGTCTGGGCCGTCCACAGGCCGGGCTTGGTGTCCCCCTCCTCCCTCGCAGGGGGTCAGCGGGGCGCTAAATAAAGCTAAAATCTCGCCTCTCTGCTGCCAGCCCTAATTTAAACCTTCGCCCGTCGCCGCAGCCGGGGTTTGTGAGGGGTTTGTGAGGGGTTTGTGAGGGACGGGGCGCACGAGGAGGTCTCTGCGTGTCCCGCTGGCAGTGCTGGGCTGAACCACGGCGCCCGACCCTCGCTGCCTTACGAGCTCAGCACCAATTCCACCTCCTCAGCCCCGTTCGGAGCTCAGCATCTCGCTCTAGTGCTTTCCCCCGATGGGTAGAGCGCGTTGGGGCCGTGCTGGTGGCCGTGGAGGACCGATGTGCCATGGGGGCAGCTCCCCTCCGTCGTGCCGGGGCTGAGCAGAGCCCAGGAGGCCAGGCCCGGCTCTCCCTGCGACCGGAGCTGAAGCTGGGGCGAAGGAAAACCCGCTCGTGGCGACTCAAACCCGCCTCCGTGCCCTCAGCGCCGCCGTTCAGACCCCTGCTCGCGCAGCCGAGCCCGCCGGGCTGCCAGCGAACACCTCGGGGTCGTCTCCCGAGCGGCTCCTCTCACACCTCCTCAGTGATCCCACCGACAGCGCGCAAACGGCTCCTTTGGGGTTTTCCAGCCCCGTCCCGGGGTCCTGCCGGACCTCCCGCAATCATCCCGTCGGCGGATGCTCCGCCAGGCTAAGCGTGGAAGCGCAGGCTGGTTCTGAAAATACAGCTTGGCCCCTTGGTGGGAAACGGGGCCTAACCCGCAGGACGCAGGAGCACGGGGAAGGGCTTTTTGGAGGGGACAACGAGCGGCGGGCACGAGCCCACCGGGGCGACTCGGTCGCAGCGGGATCTGGTTTTCTCCACGCGGTGCCGAGGGGTGCCCGGCCAAGTGACAAATGCCTTTGGGGCTCGCTTCCAGTGACCTTAGCACAGCGTCAGCCGCACAGCAGTGCTGTTTGGGGGGGCGCTGACACTGGGAAAAATTGGGGTGAGCTTGCAGCGGGGGCAGTTTCGTCTCCCAGCCCCGGTCCCTCGGCAGAGCGCAGGCCTGGCGCCGCGGGGTGCTAACACGACCCGCGTGGTGCCAGCAGGGCAGAGCGAGCCTGCTTTGCCCCAATTCTGCCCGTCCAGGGAGGCAGGGAGCACCCCCAGGAGGAGGGACGAGGCGGGTTAGGTGTGGGATCAGCTGAACCTGCTGCCGTGGGACCGCGGGGACGTTGCGAGCGGGGGGAACGCAGCTCAAAAGCCCCGGCAGCACCGGGCCCCATGCGCAGCGTGGGGACAGCCCCGCGGGGACCCGGGCCCCCGATCCCGGCCGACCTGGAGCCAAGGCGACAGGAAAAGAGCAGCGGCCAGCTCCAGGCCCCGCACAACACCCACGTGAAAGATCGCGGAATCACAGCGCCAGGGCTGATGGCAGACGCTGCAGTCCCGCAGGCGACCGAACAGTTCGATTCCTGCTGCTCGCCGCGGTGCCGTCGGTCTTTTGGGGACAAATTCTGGTGCGACACAAGCAGGGACGGCTCCACGGAGCCGTGCGGGATCTCCCCCACCTACCTCAGCCCCGACTCGGTCTCTCTAACCCTCCAGAGTCTGTTTATGGATTGGATTCTTTTTTTTTTTTTTAATTCCCCTTGGATGAAAGCTGTCTCAGAACTTCCTAGCTGGAAACCTCGCAGCAGCTCCTGCGCAAGTTGCTCCGCAGATGCCAGACAAATAATAGTGCTTTGCACTTCTAAAGAGCCTTTCATCTGAGGATTTCTGAGGACTTCACATATGGTAATGCATTAACCCTTCCGACAGTCCCCGGTTTTATTCCATTCACTTCACAGACGTGGGAGGCAGCCCTCAATTCTGGGAGGTTAATGGACTCGTCTGCGTTCCCAGCGTGTCAGCTGCGAGGCTGGTAAAGGAGAGCAGGATTCCCCGCATCCAGCCCTAATTGGCAACGGTGGAAAGTGAAAACTCGTGTTTTTCCAAGCCTGGGCAGCCCAGTGCCAGCTGCTGCTATTGAACTGCAAAGCCCGAGCATCGCCTCGTGTTTATCCTCCTGGGAGCAGGAGCAAGGAGCCGGCGCAGGGGGAGAAGGAGAGAGTGCCAACGTCAGGAGGGGAATCAAGGAGGAAAGCATCAAACGCCTCAGCTGAAAAACCCTGTTTTCACTCAATTTCTTTGTGAGGAAAGCGGTCTGGTTATTTCGGCTGGATCGTTGTCAGAAATCATGCGAGAGAGAGAAGAGGACACAGGAAAAACGTTAGGGTGAGGCTGTGGTGGCAAGAGGCAGAGGTGGAGCTCTGGGGGAAACCCACATCTGGCTCTGCCGCCATAGGCGTGCCCTGGGGTCGGACCTTTCCTTTGGAAAACCCCAAAGCACAAGGAAAAAAAATCGGAAGAAAAAATCTGAGACAGCTCTGGGCCTGGTGCGACACCCTTGGCACACCCCCGTGACAGCTGGGGCGGACCGTCTGGGTTGGAACGCCTCGGAAATTAAAATAACATCGTAAAACTAATTAAAAGCTCCTAAAGCCAGAGGCGAACTAAAGCCCCGAGCCACATTTGCCTCACTATATCATTAGTGCCCCTTCCATGGAGAGCAGGGAAGATAAAATGCCCGCCTGCCCGAGAGGCACGGTGGCACGGACTTGGTTTCAGTTTCCAAATGGTGCTGGCTCCGCAACAGCGCTCCTCATCTCCTCCAACAAGGAGCAAACCCAGAGAGCTGCACAGCGGGCAGAGCCTGGAGCTCCTCCACCTCTTCTGGAGCTTCGGGCGTTGCTCGTTGGCACAAGGAACGGCCAAACCCCACGGGGGCGATGCTCCGGACCGCCAGACAACAGCACAACCCCCCCCCCCGTCCCTACAGCACCCGCAGCGCAAGCCGGCAGCGCGACGCACCAGCACCTTTCCACCAAGGATGCGAAAAAGATTAAAGCGCGGTCGTGACTGAGCGCGGCGCCTCGCAGGGATTTGCCAGGGGACATCAGGATAAAGCAGAAGAGTGCCATAAAGAGGATAAGGGATTGGGGGCGGTGAGGATAAAGACGGGAACAGATGGCAAGCGCTGCCAAGACACCGGCGACGGGAGGCAAGGCACCTGTGAGAGCAGGGCTGCCGCTGTCGGGGTTCGTGCCGGCGCCGCTCCACCTCCTCCTGGACTCGACCACTGAGCTCTGGGCCCTATTGTGAAGAAGACTCTTAAAGGCCTGAGCTCACAGGGTTATTGAAGAGCTTTCCTTACCTTAAAACTCTCTGACTTTTTTCCAAAAAGCTTCTGGAGTGGCCAATTAACTCAACGTCGCTGATGCATGGTTGCAGATTCCAAAAGACGACTGGGGAGGTTCCGGACCCAAAAGGACCTTTGCTTGTTTACTTGCTTCCCCCCGTTCCCCCCCCCCCCCCCCCCCGCCGCTGTTAAAAGGAAAAGTACAATGAGATTATGAAAAAATAATGAGGTGCAGTAAACCATTGCCCATAATGAAGTGTGCTCAGTTTCCAAGGCCAACAGGAAACCACAAGACTTACTGTAGGCCAGCTCAATAGATGCAGAAATTGTTCCCAAGGCAGTTAAATGGAGTTGCTTGTACTTACTAATGAGAGATAATTGAGGAGGAAGAAAGCCATGCCTACTCGTGGTGCGATGACTTTTTCTTTTTGCTCAGAAGAGCAGAGGGTTAAACGGCAGCTGACACGTAAAGCTAGCAGGAAAACAAACTCAGTTTTGGCTTCGGAGGCCTCAAGCTCTTCAAAAACAGAGCCTTGTCCAAACCCCCTTTTATTTGCCGAGAGCCTCTTCTTACGGCACGTTTCCTCGGGAGACCCGAGCGCTACAGCAGGAGATGTCTCAGACCTGAGCATCGCTCCCCGGGTAAGGGACTGACACAGAGAAGGGCTCCGAGGCTCTCCCAAGCCACCAGAAACCAGACACGGAGCCAGGACTGGGGCTGCTGTGCCGCGAGCTACGCAGCCTCTCTTGCACATAGGAGAGAGATAAAGAAAATTATTTCCTACTGATGAAAACCAGGGGAAGAAAAGTACAGTGAGGCACGCGGGCACACTTGTTTCTGAGCACCTATGCCATTTTTCAAAGTCTGCAAGAATTTCAGCTCCGCTCCGCTGGCAGCGGTTAGCTTTGCCAGCGATCTGCTTTTCCTCTCCTGCGCCTGAAGTTATTTTTTACCCTTTTATTGACGTGATAGGAAAATAGCTTTGCTGAAGATGTTAATTTACGGGCACAAAGCCCGAGTTCTTGAGCCGTGCTCGCCACGGGCTGACCCGGCCCCAGTGTCGGCGCTGACAAAGCCTCCAGGCTGGGAGCAAAGGGACTCAAAAGAAACACCGGCGGCACTTCTCCGGCTAAAGGGCTGCTGCCTTGAGGTGTTCGGGGCCTTCAGGGAGACGAGCACTGAAGCTCCGTGCGGCTTAAGGCCCTGACAGAGAGGTTACCTTGGCAGGCACACGGGGCGCAGGCGGAGAGCAGGCCCTGCCGGGCACCTCGGTGCGTCAGCTTGCTGCTGGCACCAAGAACACAAAAGGCAGGAGCTATTCCACGGCGTTGTTTGACTCAGGATGGTTTCAGCTCTCCTCGAGGCAGCCTGCTTTTCAGCCCGAGCCTCCAGGATTTCACCTAGGCGCTCGTGTCCAGCCAGACGTCTGGTCTGAGCGGTTACGTGCACGAAACCGTGCCTCTGGTTTGGAGTGGGAAGAAATAAGGAAGGCGCAGCCCAAGCCAGTAACGTCACTGCTTTGACACATGGCTCAAACAGAAAATAGCGGGATGAAATGTGGAGTACGGGCTACGCAAAGCGCGCGTCTGCAGTTCCTCCGAACACAAGGAATGCTGCCCAAATCAGCCCCCAGTTTTTGCTGTTTCACGTCCCTACGGAGCAATTCCTCCGATTAGCTACCCTGAAATCTTTTAGATAGCCGGGACAGCTACTCGGATTTGGCAAAAGAGCCAGTCTTATCTGCTACAGCACAGGTTGCGATTCCTTTTTTCCTACACTAAGAACAAAGCAGCACGATTTCAACGATGCGCGACACCGGCGCGTGGATCAGAGGCTGCAGAGAGGAGGACAACTGTGACATGGCAGCGCGTGACGTCCCAGCAAACGCAGCAGGCCCTGGCCTACTTTCCCTTGGAAACGAGAAAAGGAAAATCTCCTTTTTAAATAATCGAGATAAAAATTGTTCTCTTAAAATAGGCATCCCCGTAATCCTGGGACAATCCTATTGACTAAACTTAGGTACCCAAACCTGCCCCAGGTCTGTTACGCTGTTTAAATAGTAATTGGACTAGAATAATTAATAATGAGATAAGCAGAACTTTATTTATATAGATTGAATAAATTCTTAAGTAAGAGTTAAGTTAAAACCAATGTCAAACATGTTGTTGTCCTGCAACAATTCATGTTGACATTAAACCACACTTCCACCATCCGAAGTCATCCTGCGGGAGAGGAAAATAAAGAAAATAAAAACAAGTTCGCTTTAAACATCTTTTCTGCAAATAAAGCTTAAACACCTTAAAAGTAAGATGGACGTTTTTACTCTCAGTAGCTGATAAAATAATCACGGGAACCATTTTTACCCGGGAATATTTCTTTTGTTAGTGGCAGGAAGTTTTTATCACCCCCAGTATTTGCTCATCTACTGCTCAAAGCTCAGGCATGGAAGGGGGAAAACAAAAAGAGATCAAAAATGAGCAGCGCCTGACCACAATTTGCTGCATTCACACGAAGCCAAGATATCTGCGTTACTTGGGCCGGCGACTCTCCAACCATCCGGCTAAGTTTAGAAGGCAAATAAAGAGAGGTAAAAAAGGTAAAATCTGCATCAAGAGACCCACTCTGTCTTTTGAAATAAATTAGCTGGATAAATTAACCAAAGCTCTGTGTTGCTAGCTTAGCATGCCTCTAATTTTGCTCACTACCACTGCCTGGCTGTCCTTTTCGAGGAGGCGCTGGGATCTTCTCATTATTTTATACGTCTGATTCAGGGGAACCTGGGGGAGCTCGGTGCCAGCCCAGCCGCTCGGCTCTGCACTACAGCAGAACAAACAGTCCCTGACTCAGAGGGATTTTGAGAAGACGTTTCAAACGCAATCCCTCCGCTGGCAATTTAAAGCCAGGCTCCAGCAGCGTAAGGCAATTTGCAGCCGATTGGGTATTTTTCTATGGCTGGATGTCTCGCAAGCATCAGACTTTCTTTTCAGATGGGTCCGATGCTACCTGAATTTGACCCAAAATCGGTACCTGATGTCCCGACGTCGACACTCAGCGCTGGAGCGGAGATGCTGTTACAGCTTTTGATGCAACGATAGGTTTCAACAATAAAAATAGAACTTGGTGTATTTCCGTCCGTACTTTACATGTTTAATGTGAACATAATTTCACAGAGCAAATTTCTAAAACAAACCTACTGCATTCGTTCTGTTACACGTTACCTTGAGCTTTCTTCACCTGTCTGAGTTGCAACAGTCCTGCAATGAAAGAACATTCCACCCCCAGTAATTACATTAATTTTGAATTCTTAGAGTAAAATATTAACGTTAAAAATAATTCTCGCATTATACTTTTGATTCCTTAATTCATCAAGTCAAATCTATCACTGAAGAAAATGGCAAAAGCATAAAAAAAGACATTTGTATTCCTTTAAAGGCCAATTAAGGGACGTACTTAAGGAGGAGACAACACTCTCAGCTTATTTAGTTGAAAAAAAATCATCACTGACATTGTCACAAAAGCATTTCCAAGGAAACCGGACAAATAATTAAACGATAAGTACTTCCCAGACACCGAATCATTTAAAAACTAAACAAGGCCAGAAAACAATAGGATGCAATTAAATACCGACGCTTTCAGTTTGCAGCTAAAACACCAAAATCTTTTTTTTTTTTGTACAAAACATCTGTAGGGACGTTGACTACCTGCTCTAAGCACTCTGCAGGATGCGACCCTGAGCATTTCCAGGAGTAAAATTAAATTTGCAACGGGACCTCGGGGGGTAATCCAAGCGCGTGCTTAGCAGGCAACACGCGTGGGGCTCACCTGACGAAGGAAAGGGGAGTTGCTTAATTGGAAGCGAAAGGCAGGGTTTAGTCCTTTATCCATTTTGCTATAAATAGGGACGTGACGGTTCGGGCTCTGTTTTGTTTAGCCCTGTTTTAGCTCCGTCACTCTGGAAATAGCACCTAATCCCAACTGCTGTTCCTGTGAGATTAACGGGACCAGAGGCTGTTCCGGGTGCTCAAACATTACCGAACCAGAACTGGCGTTCTTGCGAAGGAGCATTACCTAATTCTCAGCAGAACTAGGTAACTTCCTTGTCCTTTGAGCCTGGAAGCACACTTTTTGGACTCACCAAGCTCTCCCATCCTGCGTAGCCATCAGCACCAGAGCACAGACAGCTCTGAAAGCCCGTGGCAGAGGGCTTGCAGCACTGAAATGTTTCTGTCTTACAGAGCAAGCTGCTCGCCCGGCTTTGAAATCAGCCTCGCAGCAAATGCATGAAGCTACTTGGACAGAAATTGAAAAAACCTGCACGATTTTGGGCACAAGGAGGAGAAGGACTAGTGGTGGAAGAGGGAGAGATGGGAACCAGGGGAAAAGAAGAGAGGGGGTGACAAAACCTCTCAAAATACGTGATTTGCAGAAGTGTGTGAGTGGTTGACACGAAGGAAAAAAGGCTCCGATGCCATCTGTAGGTGTCCCAAACGGAAACCTACGGGGTCAGAACTTTCCCACCACCTGGCTTTCAAGAGCGGGTTCCTCTTTTCCAGACCTCTCCCTTTGGCAAGACGGAGATTTCACTACAGGACCTAGCGGTTTTAAGGGCAGGTGAGACGTTACATCCTCCCCTTTCCCCGTTGCTGCACCTCAGCAACGTCCCAAGAGATGTAGGGGTTACGACCAAGAAGATTCTGAGTTTTGTAGGGCCAGGACAACGCCACGGCAGCCCCGCACCAGCACCTCTTCCGCAGCCCTTACCTTTCCTCCGCTCCGCAGGCGCCCTCTGTCTGAGTGCTGCAGGAATTCAAGCACAATCAAAATCATTTCAAAACGCCACTGATCTTTCGTAGTTTTCTCCAGCAGTTGCATTTTGGGGCTATTTGTGCTTAATTAGTTATTTAATCTAAGCCGCTGCCAGCTTCCACTTAAGCTCCAGGGCTTTAATTAAAGCTGATAGCGAAATAATACTGAAATAGGGTGTCAGTGCTTCTCAATTTTTTTTTTTTTACAGAACAAAACAAACGAAAGACAAACGTTTCACAACTCAAATCTAAGTCTTTCAAATAAATAAATAAATATTAAATATATGTAGCCACTAGGTTTGTGAAAACACCTTGGAAGGCACCCAAAATTTCTGTGAATTAGCTGGTAGACGGATCACCTGCGAACTCTGAAAAGCAGAGTTCTTCCTCTTACTAATTTACCTCATCAATTCAGCTAGGAAAAAAAAGGCATTTTTAAAGTGAGGACACAACACATGATCTCCTGTTGTTATTCCAAGAGGCACTGGTTAAGCAAACCTTTCCCCTCGCTCACCTCGCGTGTTTGGTCTGGCCCCGTGGCGTTCTCTTATCTGCTAGGTTAAAAACAGAGGCACAATCCTTGTAACGTTTCGAGTTCCCTGCAGGCTGCGTGCTTCACATCCTAGATATTAACTAGGAATGCAAAACATTTTTCTTATAATTTCATTTCAGCTGTAACAACACCAGTCAGGCTCCTAATACTGCACGAACGTTTTCTCCCTCACTTAAGCTCGTGGTGGCTACGAGCAGGTGGGACGTGCGCCAACGCAGCACGGGGCTGAGCCTCCGAGCACAGCTCTAACAGGGTGACACAGGAAAGGAAAACACTCTCAGCTGTTCTCTCACTGCTTGTAGATAACATACCTGGGCCGTTAAGATGCTCGGACTCTTCATCCTAAACAGGAGAGAGAATTCAGTTTAGAAGCAGACAGAAAAAGCAAGGTTTTTTTATTTTTTTTTACAAGTCTTAAGGAGTCCACTTTTGGAATTTCACTTGTGCTTCCCATATGCCCCACAGGCAAACATTTCTCTACCGCAGGTGGAGGAGATAAGGGCCAGTTTACAGCTGCTTTCCCTTTGCTCCATTTTGGGATACAGGGGTTTTGCTGTTGTTTTCTTTAAAACTGTTCCCGACACTTGCCTCATCTCTACAAAAAAGGGCACAAGCTCCCATCATTTTTACAATTAATGTCTCCAGGGCTTCCTTCCCTTCCTCTGACTATTTTTCATGTCACAGCAGCACAGCTGTACGTTTTAGAGGACACGTAATCTCATCAGAGCCCTCCGAGAATTTGTCAAGGCACTGACATATTTACCCAGAAGTTGGTGACATTTAAGTAGTTGGAGATCTCGCCGGAAAGTCTCTCGATCTCACTTGGAAAAGAAAGCAAAATGCAAATAGATGTGTTACTCGTCAGAACCATTCTCAGGTACAAAGCTGATAAAGACATCGATTTGTCACTGAACTTTAGGCACCAGGAATTGGGAAGATTTATTAATCGCGGGTGAAATTCGCTCTGCCCTTCTCAACCACAAAGCCACATCAGTTTAGCTCGGCTGTAGATCATTTAAACCCAATGTAAGATAACCCTCATCCTTACTTTTTATATTCTTCTCTCCTTATCGCCCAATCTAGGAAGAAAAAGGAACGGCACGTTACTTTTGCCGCCCAACCTAAAAGGTGAAGCTCCCTTTCCCAAACGCAGCAGGAGTCACCACCATTTCCTACCCACGATGGAACCGGACGGCTCAGCAGGATGGGGACAGATTATCCCACCCGTATCTTCGTGGACTTTTCTTTCATTTCAGTGCGTTTGGCTACGAATGACTTGTGTGGTTGGCTGCAAGGTGTCACGTACAGCGAGGGCTATTGCAAAAGCAAGGTGTGAGGCAGTCAGCCCTCCCGTGCAAATCCCAGTGACTTCATTTTTTTCCCCCCTTATTTTCCTCTCATGTTTGTGTATTAAAAGATTTTTAATAACGAATGTTTTCTCTTCAGTTCAGCGCCTAATTTATGAAATCTTAACGATAAAGATTTTCCTTTTGGGAGATGCTGAGGTACACCGTGGATAATTTACCTTTTGTTTTATATCGCAGCCTTGAGTTCTGAGGAAGAGAAAACAGAATGAAAGCAGCACTGAGCATAAACACAGAAACATTAACAGTGAAATCTATGTATAATAAAGAAACCAAAGGCGTTAAACTGATGTGTGCGATTATTCCCAGTGCAATTGCAAAAAGCTGACCTACAACAAGCTGCCTACCAACACAGAGAAGTAAAACACGTACCGCATTTTTAAGCTTCCTATTTTCTGTCCTCAAAGCATCGATTTCCTGGACCTGGGATAGGAAACAAACATTGTGTTTTGAGCACTGAGATCAGTATCAGCGTCGTACATCCTTAACGTCAGCTTTCTCTAGGGCTGAACAAGCGTCTTTGATTTTAGAACATCTCTAAAGCCTTTTAGTCTTTATGTTGCAGGCTGTTCTGGAAAACAATACGAAATCGATGCCAAACCAATATAATTTCTTTAAATTAACAAACATTCTGCTTGCACCGGTTGTGTTTCTGCTGTTGCAATGCTTACGATGTTCCAGATGCAGGCAAGAATGCAAAAATGCCCGATTCTTCCAGAGTTAAGGATAGCTTTTCTCTAAATGCAACAAACCCTGCGATGTGCCAGCTCCCTCTTCGCAGAAACGACAGCAGCCACGAGGTGTTTGCTATTGCACAACACGCACACTGCAGAGGGACGGTATTACGCTCGCTAAATCACACTCGCACACTTTTGTGTATTTTATAAGCCAAACTTCCTCAACTCACTAGACTGCGGAGGTTGTCTCTGCACTTGCAAAAGGCACTACGACTGCTTTTTGCCTGCAGGAATTGGGATTTCTAAATCGCACCCCGTTTAGTCACTAGAAAGGTAAAAGAGCACAGCTTGCAAGGAGAGAAAAATATTCGTTCGTAATGTAGCCAGGAGAAATGCGACGCTTTATGAACAGCTCGGTTACACTGCTGTATGAGCAAACTTCCCATCTCGTCTCCATCCCCAAGCCTCAACAGTCAGCCTGTCACTAATGCATTGTGACCGTCCCCAAGAGTGCTTTCAGAACTATTACTCACGGACTGACTGCTGTCTAAAAAGGAGCAGATTTCATGGACAAGCCTCTTCCTCTGATCTTTATTTTTCCTATAAAATACAAAAATTTTCAGCTATAGCTGCATTTCCGTAATGTATTTGGATGTATATTAAATGTTAATCAAGCAGAACAAAAGATGAGCTGGGAGCATGAAGGAGTTCCTGCGTGTCAGCTTTTAGGAGAAGGTACTTACACGATTGGCAAATAGCTTTCATTTTTCATCAGCACCTGCTCACCGCCTCCTGTATAAAACACGCACGTTACACGATTACATTTTTATGAACATCAGAGCCCTTTTCCAAAATTGTCACGCTCAGGAATAATAACAGCAGAATAAATAGCACAGAGCTTTAAAGGTTAGCGGAACAGGCATCAGCGCCAGTCACACCGGGCTGCTTGGTGGACGCCGGGCTGCTTGGTGGACGGTGTTAGCGATAAATTATGGGTCAAAAAGAACCGAGGTGATTAGCTAATCGCACACGATACCCAAAAGGTGTCTCAGCACATCCCTTTTACCTTCCATGTGCTGGAAAACACAACTTGCAGCAGCACCGCCGCACGGCAGGGTACCTACCTCGGCCTTCACACAGCGGCATTTTTAGGAGGAGCCCTGGGAGCCGGAGGAGAGCTCGGTTTAGTGCCCAGTCCCTTCCCAGGGCCTCCCCTTACCAAGGCTGAGTCCCCTTCAGCCCCGTGATGAGGGGGAGCAGGGAGGAGTTGGGGGCAGTTTGGCGAGGAGGGAAGGGACGGGACCCCAGGCGGGTGCGGGACTTTATTCAGGAGCATGGTGGGGACGGGACAGCCCCAGGGCAGGACCCCAGCAGCGGCAGGAGCCAGCCCCGCAGCGGGACCAGGACAGGGGGGACCCAGCCCCACAGCAGGACTGACGGGCCCCCAACCCCACAGCGGGCCCCCAACCCCGCAGGGGGCTCAGGACTGACAGGACCCAGCCCCACAGCGGGACTGACGGGACCCCAGCCCCACAGCGGAGACCCCAGCCCCACAGCAGGCTCGGGACTGACGGGACCCCAACCCCACAGTGGGACCCCAGCCCCACAGCGGGATCCCAGCCCCCCCCAGAGGGCTCGGGACTGACAGGACCCAGCCCCACAGCGGGCTCAGAACCGACGGGCCCGACCCCAGCCCCGCACCCTCCGCACCCAACGCCCGGCCCCTAGCGGCCCTGTGGCGGGGAGCCGCCGTTACCGGGCCTGCGGGGCGGGCCCGCGGGGCGAGGCCGTGCCGCGGGGCATGCCGGGAGTTGTAGTCCAGCGCCGCGCTGCGCCCCGCGGCACCTGCGGCTGGAGGACTACAAGTCCCAGGGGGGCGGCGGGAGGCGGTGGAGCGGGGCCGGGCCGGGCCGGGCCTGGCAGAGCCGAGCCGAGCCGAGCCGGGCCGAGCCGGGCCGGGCAGGACGGAGCCGGGCCGAGATGAACGCGGTGCTGGCGGTGAAGCAGTACGTGGCGAAAATGATCGAGGACAGCGGGCCGGGCATGAAGGTGCTGCTGATGGACCGCGAGACGGTGAGCGGGGGGCTGGGGGAGGGGCGATCTGTGGGGTTTGGGGGGGGGCGTGTGGGGTTTGGGGGGTGTGTGGGGTCGGGGGAGATGTGTGGGGCCGGGGGAGATGTGTGGGGCCTGAGGGGAGATTTGTGGGGCCGGGGGCGATGTGTGGGGCCTGGGGGGACGTTTGGGGCCGGGGGGTGGATGTGTGGGGCTGGGGGTGATGTATGGGGTCGACCAGGGGCGATGTGTGGCCCGAGGGGACGTGTGGGGCTGGGGAGATGTGTGGGGTCCAGGGAGATGTGTGGGGCTGGGGATGGTGTGTGGGGCCTGGGGGGCGGACGTGTGGGGCTGGCCTGGAGAGATGTGTGGGGCTGGGGGCGATGTGTAGGGCTGGGGGTGATGTGTGGGGCCCGGGGTGACGTGTGGGGCCGGCTTCTCCCACAGACCGGCGTGGTGAGCATGGTGTACACGCAGTCGGAGATCCTGCAGAAGGAGGTGTACCTCTTCGAGCGCATCGACTCCTTCAACAGGGAGCCGATGAAGCACCTGAAAGCCATTTGCTTCCTGCGCCCCACCAAGGTAAAGAGCGCCCCGAGCGCAGCTTTGGGCCCGAGGTGCTGCACGGGGGCCAGGCTGGGGGGGCTTTGGGCGGCCTGGGCTGGGGGCAGGGGTGGTGCCCACGGCGGGGACAGGAGCGAGGTGGGCTTTGAGCTCCCCAAAAACCCAACTCTGCTCCTGACCCTCCACCCAGCGCCCATCTTGGGCCCGCATCCTGCTTGTGCTTAACCTCACCGTTGTGACGTACCGCAGGGGGACGGGGACGTTGCTCCACGGGTTGGGATGAGGGACCCCGATGGGACGAGCAGGAGGCGTGGACGAGTCTCGTCCCCTCTGACACCACAGCAGCGGTTTTAAATCTCTCCCCGGTTCTGTTTTTGTTCAGGAGAATGTGGAATATCTCATTCAGGAGCTGCGGAGGCCGAAGTACAGCATCTACTTCATTTGTAAGTGCATTCTGTTTTAACAAATAAGCCAGGCTTTGCAGCCAGAGCCCGACCTGATGCTCAGCAGAAAACACTGATGCAAGATAGTACGACTACCCTCAGACACTTACAAAATGCCGAAAGTGTCTGAGTTCTAGTTTTTATGTTATTTAAATCACCAAGTCATTTTAGCAAAGGTTATATGTGTATGAAATAAAACAGTTAAACTGAAACAACTCCTAAAAGATCTTTGCAAAGCAGCACCTTAAATTTGTATTGCTCTGTTATGGCTTATTTCTGAAAATTTCTGGGGTTTTATAACTTTGTGTTGCTTCATAAACACAAAAAGGGGGAGGGAAGGCTAATGCTGGCAGCAAAGTGCCCTTATTAGAAGGGAAACAAGTGCCCAGGGTGAGAGGCTGACCCAAGTCTTGAAGGTAAATCATTTAGAGGCAGCGTTAGACCTCACAGCCCAGCTTAGGGCTGAACTTGTAGCAGGCATCTTGTAATGCCTGCTGCATCAGGCAGGTGTTTCTCGCTCATGCTGTACAATATTCGGGGGTTTTGGAAATTAACCAGAACAGCTGCAGCTGCTGAAGTCCAGGCCTCGCCTTTCCTGAGGTTCTGGGGAAGGAGCCGAGGTGGCCTCTAGATGTCAGCGTCGCTCCGCAGGACAAAGCTCCTGGCTGACAGCGATGCGAGATGCTTGTACCAAGCCGTTTCACCTTGTTTGTCTCTCACTCGTGCAAATCTGCCGGCTGTGGGGCTGCCTGGTGGAGCAGGGAGGGGAGAAGGGAGCCAGCCCTGCCTTCCCAGAGCCGCCGTGTCCTGCTGCGTGTTCCACGCACCACCTCATCTGGATTCAGTGCAGCAGTCACACACGGGGTGCTGGCACCAGCGGCAGAAAGCTGGCGTGGGGCTCAGAGTGTGAACTCCCTTCTGTGTGAGCTCCCTCCCAGCCTGAAACGTCTGCGTCATAATTGCAGGGGTAAAGTCAAACGAGCTCTGTGGCAATCCGCTCCGGTGGGAAATCAGGTCAGGCTGTTTTCCTGCGCTGTGTGCCGCTGGCGGCGCCTGACCGGGCTCGTGCTGTTGTTCTCTTTCAGATTTCAGCAACGTGATCAGCAAGAGTGACATCAAGTCCTTAGCTGAGGCTGATGAGCAGGAAGTCGTGGCAGAAGTCCAGGTGAATTTTGAATATTTTAAAGTAGATTCCTGGATCCAAAAGCCCTGGGAAGGTGAAGGTGCAAGCTTGAGGACTCTTGAACAGCGCGCAGGAGCACTGCGCAAAAAACACCCCAGGCCTGCCCTTTTTCTCCCTGCCCTCCACTGTCAGAGCCCCTGCTGTCATCTGCCTGTCCCCAGGCTGCCAAATGTTGTCTGCGACGTCGACAAAGAGCTCCCTGCACAGAAACACACCAGAAAGTGGCTTTTCAGGGAGGAGAAACGATCGGTGTCGATGAGTTCGGGCAGTGCTTAGGTTTTAGCGTCGCTGATGCTAGAACACGTACCTTTGTGGGCTGAATAAGGGCTGGCAAGACACCTGACGGCGTTTGCTCTCACTTTTTGGCAGGAATTCTACGGAGATTACATTGCTGTGAATCCCCACGTTTTTTCTCTCAACCTCCTGGGCTGCTGCCAGGTATGGAAAAAGGCACCGCTCCTCTCCAGGGCCTCGTTCTGTGGTTAGACAGACCAGTAGCCGCGGCGAACTGGGCGCAGGGGCGGGCTGGCTGTGGGGTGCGGTCCGTGAGGGGGCAGCTGGTCCTTCAAAGGGACCGGCAAGGAGAGGAATAGCGGGGGATCGGGGTCGGGGCCTTTGCTATTTCCCCCTCCTTCAGCCGAAATATCCATCCAGTTACAAAGACGCGCGTGGGGGTGGCGTGTCCGTGTTAGCTGCAACCTTTCCTTCCAGGGCCGCACCTGGGATCCAGCCCAGCTGGCCAGGACGACTCAAGGGCTGACTGCTCTGCTGCTGTCTCTGAAGAAATGCCCCATGATTCGCTACCAGCTCTCGTCCGAGCCGGCAAAGAGGCTTGCCGAGTGCGTGAAGGTGTGGTGAGAGCTTGGCCGTGATGTCAGATGACATCTGACAACTTACTTTAATTTTGGCAACTTACTTTGATTTTAACTTGTTGAGAAGTCGGTGTGTTTGAAGGAAATACCCTTCTTCAGCTGATTCTTGGAGACGTTGCCGTTTCCTTGTTGCGGCTTTGGGCAGGGCACGTCTCTTGTCTCTGAAAAAACCTGTAAAAGAGGTGAAGACCCTCATTTCTTACACGTCTCACAACTTGCACCCTCGTTTCTTACAATTTGCAGTGGGTTACCTGGCGCCTTTTGGGAGCAGGTAGCGCTTTATCCGCGGCACTGCAGCCTTAGACAGCAGCACAACTTTTTGTTCACCCGTGCCCAAAGCAAGAGGGAACTTCTTCCAGGTAAACCTATGCTCAGATGGCTTTTTTTTTTTTTTCCCTCCTTTTCTCACCAGCAAGTGATCACTAAGGAATACGAGCTGTTCGACTTTCGGCGCACGGAGGTTCCTCCGCTGCTCCTCATCCTGGACCGCTCCGACGACGCCATCACCCCGCTGCTCAACCAGGTGAATCAATCATCGCGGTCGGCCGAGGGGCTGAGGGAGGACCACGGGTCCTGGCGGTGCACAGAGCCCTGTGCAGTAGCAGCGAGGTGGAGTTTGCAGCCTGACAGGGCAGGGTTTATATTCAAAAGGTATAAAAGGAGACAAGCGTTGCCCCTGCTCTTTTTGAAATCCCTCTTTTGTCTCCTGGCTTGATATTTTTCAAGCTGCCGAGCACGGATCGTGCGTGCTGGCTTCGGTGGCAGGTGGCACCGGTGTCCTGGAGGACCAGACCACGACCACTTCCCCAAAACACACCTCGCCCTGCGAGCCCTGTGCCCTGGCAGCGTCCTCCCCACGGGTTTAGCTCTCGAGGCTGCTCGGTAGCACGCGTTCACTGAGCGACCTTGCAGCGGTGCGTTTCCCCCTCCGTGCTGTTGATAGCTGCTGTGATTTTGGGTTCTTGCTGCAGATCTTGCCCCCAGCCCCTTTCCCTCCTTTCATTTCTGCGGCGTTTGCTCGGCCCCAGCTCAGCCTGGCGAGCAGGCGACGGCCTCAGAAAGGTTCGCCAGAAGCGTTGGCTGCTCCGGGGGAGGTTTTGCATCCAGAAGAGGGATTCAGGTGGATGTAAACGGAGCGTCGGGCACGCCAGCACTCCCTCCCATCAGCTTTCAGTTCTCTCTCTCCATTAGCATTCATCTTCCCCGGGTAAATACAGTGACTCGCTGGTGTGCAGAAACACACGCTCCTCCGGCTGCCTCAGGAGTGCCGAAGCACGTAGGAAAATTAAACAGTTTGTAACCGTGGAACCTCTGCAGCCAAAAATACGTGGCCCTTCGCAGGCGGAGGAGAAAATAGAGCTAGCTGAGCAGAACGATCAGTCCCAAGCACCTTTCTTCTTGGGGTGGTGTTCCCACGTGTTTGCGCCAGCGAGAAGCCGGTCTGAGCGCCACAGAATTTATTCTGATGGCAAAAGTTTGGGGAACGCACGCTTCGAGCCGCGGTGTGCTGCTGCAGGGAGGCAGAGTGGCTCGGAATTCAGCCTGAGCTCTGCCCTTTGGTGCTGTTTGTCCTGCTGAAGCCACCGCTTGCCTCTCTCTGTCCCCATCCTTGGCAGTGGACGTACCAGGCCATGGTTCACGAGCTGCTGGGGATCAACAACAACCGCATCGACCTCTCTCGCGTGCCGGGCATAAGCAAGGATCTCCGGGAGGTGGTCCTGTCCGCCGAGAACGACGAGTTCTACGCCAACGTAGGTGCCGTCGTCTGGTGGGTGGGATCCTGCTGAGGGGCCGGGTTTGGGAATCGGGTCCCGTGCTTGGTTTTGCTGTGCAAAAGGATCTTCCCAATTGCTTCGGGCGTCAGGGTGGTGACGTATAGCTTACGCGGGGTGGAATCAATGCGTGATGCAAGAGACGTCTGATGAGAAATAACACGGCTGGTTCCGGGATTTAAACAAAACCTGGGCCTGCCTCAGAGCTGCCTGCTCGGTTGGGTCTCGGGCAGACGATGCGCGGTGGCACGTCAGCGCACCAAGGCTCCTGCCCGAGTGGCTTTCTCTCACGTCCCCTTCTTGTCCCCTGCAGAACATGTACCTGAACTTCGCCGAGATCGGCAGCAACATCAAGAACCTCATGGAGGATTTCCAGAAGAGGAAACCCAAGGAGCAGCAGAAGCTGGAATCCATAGCGGATATGAAGGTAACAACAACGCGGTGTCTCACTGGAGGCCAGACACTTCTCTAGGCCGTTCTGCAGCACAATCTACGAGCTTGCTCGTTCTGCCTGCTCTCTAAGCTGCTGCTCAGAGCTTGCAGGAACCCAGCAGCCCCCCAACTGAACCCGTAAGCCCCCATTTAAGTGCTTGGCTTAACCCAGCGTGGCTGCGCGGGCTTTAGAGCTGAGCTGGCTCACCTGGCAGCTGCTCCGAGCACGGGCCGTTAATTTAGTCACCGCTGAGGATTTAAAGAATCCTGGCAGCGTCTCTGGAGATACTTTCCGTATCCTTGTGTTTAAAGAGTAAACCAAAAGTGCAGCCAAACATCTTGTAATTGGAGAAACCTTCGGGGCTTCTGGATTTGGGGGGCGTGAGCATCCGTATACCGGCACCGGGCTCGCTTACGGTAAAAAATTAGTGCCTGTGTGCAACCCAGGGACGAGCTGGATGGTTTTTGCTGCTATTTGAAGAATGGCTTGCTTTGCTTTCCCCTCTGCAGGCGTTTGTGGAGAACTACCCGCAGTTCAAGAAGATGTCCGGCACGGTGTCGAAGCACGTGACGGTGGTGGGCGAGCTCTCCCGCCTGGTGGCCGAGCGCAACCTGCTGGAGGTGTCGGAGGTGGAGCAGGAGCTGGCCTGCCAGAACGACCACTCCAGCGCCCTGCAGGTACCTCGGGCTCAGCACCTCGCCGTGAATCCTTTAAATCCTCCTGCTTTGATCCCGTCGCCCCCCGGTTGATGGAGGTTTGGTACCGAAAACCAGGGGGAGCAGTGCGTGCAGATATCCTGCAGGGCTGGGGCACTGGGGGTTGGGATTGCTCCTCTCCTACCCGTTCGGTTCAGATGAGGATGAATCATAGTTAATAACTGGCTGGAGAAGCATCTCTGCAGATTGTCTTTACATTTCACATGCCGCGTTCCTGCGTTAGATGCAGTCAGTTGGCTCCTGGCAGGCTGCCTGCAGGCACCAGTAAATCAGAGCTTGGCCCCCTGAGCAGCACTGGTTTAAAAAATGGAAACCATGAAGTCGCCTAAACCGGACTGCTCCTTGAGGTCTTGGGTTTTACTTTTTTTTTTTTTTTAAATAAAAAACAGCGAAAAGCCTCCTAGAGAAAAGATTTCGTTGGCAAAGAGGACTGCAGAAGCCTAAAAGAGGCTCCTGTTATAGCCGAGTTGAGAGTGGAGGTTTGACCTTGTGCTGGCTTGCTGGATTCCGTGACCTGACCTCACATCTGACAGCACGTCGATAACAACGGGTTGGGGCTGCTGCCTAGTCAGGGAAAATAGCAGCATTGTTGAGAGGGGCTGTATCAGAGCAGAGTTCAGCCACTGATTCAGTATTAAAAAGCGATTCCTTATTTTTTTTGTGGCTAGGATAGATGTTACGCTGCGTAACGGGCTCCTTTACACAACACTACAACACTTGGACAGGAAAATAAAGCTGAGCATCTCCAACGGGTTTGAGATACCCGTCTTCTCTGGCTGTTGCGCTGCGCTCCAGGTGGGTGGCTGAGCGATAAGATCAATTCTCCAGGCACTGCCAGCTGCTGCCAGGTCCTGAGCTGATGTGAAGCCGGACAGGCCCGTTGAAGTCACTGCAGCTACGTAGATTTGGGAGCACAGAGATGCGATCTGATGGCTTGTATTGGGTAGGATTTAGAGGACCAAGTGCTGAAGTGAGGTTGTAGCCATAAAATGTGTTTGCTGGAAACCTCTTCTGAGGTTCTCTTGCTATATCACAGCTCCTGGGTCAAGCTTGTGCAGGTTAAAAATCAAATCCTTGACTTCAGCACACCGTGCCTACGCTGGGAGCTGCTGTTCCTGCTGTTCCAAGCAGGTTTGCTGCTGAGGAACTAACACAGCGCCCAGCATTGATGCTGAGGCTCGGGTGCTTGGCGTTGCAGACCCTTTTTGGTCTGCTTTTCTGCCTTTTCCGAAGTTGTGTCAGATTCGTAGGGACAAGACGACCTCGTGGTGCTGAGGCAGGTGCAGCAGCAGCGCTGTGGTTAGCGTGGCCGTGCTGGGAGGTGAGCAGAGGGGCAGGCAGGGAGATGAGCCCCACCGAGAGCTGCAGGGTGGTCGTTGGAGCTCACCCTGGTGCTCGTTTGGGTCCTGCTCTGCCCTAAATGGGTGTTTCTGCCCTTCTCACAGTGCTAGAGTTTGGTCACAGCCACACGCCGAAGGAGCTCTGGTGCGCTTCTGACAACCGAGAGTGACTGAAAGCCGCGTAGTAGCTAGAAAATAAATGCAAAATTGCAAAAAATGATCTGGGATCTTTCTGCACGAGGCAGATTGGCATCTCTGGAGCTGCCCCGTTCCCTGTCGCAGTCTCCTAACGGCAGCGCAGGGGCAAGGCCACGGACACAATGAACAAGGCAGCGCACGAAATAAAGGCAGGATTGTTCTCCCCCCGATGTAACTTCAGCAATTGTTAATTTCTCTGGCGGCCCAGGGCCCCCGAGCACAGTACGTTTTGGTTACTCTTTCCCTGCTCTCATTAATCCCGACGTTTCACGGGAGCCTTAAGGGGAGGTTTGGGATCCCACCTCCCGAGCTGGACAAGAGCTTTTCTGTTCCACGAGCTCCCCGCGTGCACGGGCAGTGCTGCTGTGCTGCCAAAAAGCTCGCAAGCAAACCTCTCCGTGGGACGACTCCATCCTTCCCCGTGCAGGTGAAGTCCTGACCTTAACAAGGCTTTTACCCTTCGCCTCGGGGATCCTCCTCCAAGCCAGGATTTCACCCCATATTTCTGGGCAGATAACGGCAAGCGGAGCTGAATCAGCTGGGGAAACACCACCGCTTTCCCAACGTTGTTTCACAGCTGTTTGCCGAATGTTTCCACGCTGCCTATCTGTCCTGGGAGGGTGGGAGAGCCCTGCAGAGATACGCTGGGGTTTTTGGAGCGTTTCAAGGTCACGTTTGCTTAGGGTGGAAAAAATCCTAGCTGGTTCTGTCCCTCGCTTGGAAGTGCCACTTTGCAGCTGTACAACTGGCAGCTCCTCTAATTCCCTGCGTCGGAGCTAAAGTAGGCTGAATGTTTTGCTTTAACGTTCAGCACGGGGAGAATTTCAGACCCTGGGGTGTACTCGAGCATCTGCCCAGCCCCGACCAGATGCCCGCGAGCACCTCCAGCAGTCGGAGCCTCTTCTGCCAGAGCCACCTCCGAGCTCAGAGCTGAGAAGCTTCTCACTCCCACTGCTCCCCCCAGCTCCCAGCCTGGCTCTCGTGTGTGTTCTCTTAGCTCCAGGGCTCTACCCAGTGACTGAGAGGGTGCAGAGAGGAAATAAGTCCTTTTTCTTGGAACGAGGAGGCCCTAGTGCTTTTGTGGCCACCGGCCAGCTTACATGAGCCACTGTATCCTGCTCATGGTCCCTGGGGGGTGAGCAGCATGTGCTGGGGGTTCCACATCTTCCCTGGGAGCAGTCTGTGGTCCAACAGGCAGCTCTTTGGGGCGTGCACCCTTCGTATTTAAAACGGCACCGTGCTCCCTTCAGCAGGAAAAGTAATAATTTGCGTGCTGGAAGGAAATACCCGTGGGTTTCTGTATTTTCCTCTCCGCTGCTGTCGTTTTTCTTTGCCTTTTCCTGCTTTAATTCCTTCCTTCCTTCGCTTCCAAGCGCTTCATGCTTGTCCCTCCGCTTCCCACACCCAAAGATTGCCCGAGAATTTGATGCTGCTCCTCCACACCTTGCGAAAGAAAACAAAATCTGCGCAGTCGTACTCGCTCCTTGCTCTTGACAGCCTCCTGAAGCGACCTGCGGGCCAGCCTTTGCTTCACTCCGGTTGGGAAGGAGAGGAGAGGAAACGTTCCTGCGCGTGCCTGCTGATGGCCCCGTGCAGGGGAGGCTCACGCCAAGCTGAGCTCTCCCTGCAGCACATTTTGGGGAGCTAAGAGCGGACACCAGGACCAGGTTACGAATCCCCAGGCCCACAAAAGCAGCTCGTGCTCCGCTCGCTCTGACCGCAGAGCACGCCGGAAGCTCGGATCCGTTCCTTACTTCCTCCCAGTTTAATTCCCTCGCGTTCCTCCTCCATGCAGTTTTGTTGCTAGGCAGTGGGCTCGCTCTCAGTCCGATTTAACGTGCTCCGAAGGCTCCTCCGTTAACGCCGCTCTCCCTCTCTTGCAGAACGTGCGGCGCCTGCTGCAGAACCCCAAGGTGACGGAGCTCGACGCCGCGCGACTCGTGATGCTCTACGCCCTGCACTACGAGCGCCACAGCAGCAACAGCCTGCCGGGGCTGCTGGCGGACCTCAGGAACAGAGGGGTGCCAGACAAATACCGAAAGGTAACCGCCGCATTTCCCCTTCTGCTGGGGCAGGAGGGAGATGTGGGATGTGTTCCTCGGGGGTAAGGTGCCTGTTGGTGGTGCCTCGGCGTAGCACAAGGCTCTTTTTGGTGGCTTGCCACCGCAGAGAGAGCCCAGAGGTCAGCTGGGGCCTGCAGGTGGTGCTTCACAGCTAATTCCCTAATTCCCATCCCCCAAATCAGTGATGTTACGAAGGATTTCAGTGAAGCAGAGGTGGCGTGCGTGCCAGGAGGCTGCTAGAACCGGCGTGGGGCATGGACACAGGGCCCGGCGCGCGCTCCTTTCGCCTGCCCCCAGCTCCTGCTGGCGAGGCAGGGGCTGCAGCAAGGGACACACCGAGCCCGCAGCAGGAGCCTGGCTGGGAGGGAGAGGGTGGCAGCGCCTGGCAAACGCAGCGAGCAGCTGGAGAGGGGGTGGAGAAGCAGAATGATGTCACCTCGTGTGGAGGATCTGCTCGCCCTGCAAAAGGCTGTGGGAACGACAGCCCCTCTCCTCGTGCAGGCAGCGTCAGGGCGCAGGGGCTCTTGTTGGAGAGGGGGAAAGTGTCTCTTCTGAGTCCTGAGTGGACAGTAACTGCCTGGAAGCTGATTTCCCATGTTAAACGGATTCTGTTTTTGCCTCTCTGTACAGCTGGTGTCTGCTGTTGTGGAGTACGGAGGGAAACGGGTCCGGGGCAGCGACCTGTTCAGTCCCAAGGACGCTGTGGCCATCACCAAACAGTTCCTCAAAGGTCTGAAGGTACGGCTCTGCCACGGGTGAAGTAATGACAGCTGTAGCCAGAATCACAGCCACAGAGCAGGACTCTCATGAGCTGCAGTGCCACGTGTCGTGGCTTTCAGAGTTTAATAGTAAGTGCACGGAGCAGTTAGGGTGTAATTCTCACGTAGACGATGGGAGTTGGTTGCTGAAAAGTCCCTCTAAACCTCGACTCAACGGTTAACACTTGCTGTATCCATCAGATAGATGCTGGTGCTTTTTGAACGTGGCTTTGCTGATCATCTCAGCCTGCTGCCTCGCTGTGTTAATTCGTAACAGGAGCTTCTTCTGCACTGCAGGGTGTTGAGAATGTGTATACCCAGCACCAGCCGCTCCTGCAAGAAACACTAGACCAGCTCATCAAAGGGAAACTCAAGGACAGCCAGTACCCCTACCTGGGGCCCAACACTCTCCGGGACAGGTATGTGGGGCCTTGTAGGACAGAGCTGGGAACTGGAGCACTCCTGCTCCTCCTGGTGCTGCCACCTGCTTTGTTGTTTGTCCCTGGGTGAAAAAACCACCTTGGGCTCGTCAAAGAAATGTCCTGGTCACATAGATGGCGGCTGTGCTCTCAGGTAGGTGTTGCGGAGGGCTGTTAAGACAGAAATAAGGGCTTCCTTTCTTCGTGTTCAGCGCTGGCCAAGACATCAAGACCTGACATTCCTGTTGCAAGAGCTTAGGTAAAGGATAATGCCACTGCACCAAGATGTTCACATGATGGATTTCAGCATGCCCCCTAACTTCACTCCATACCATCTGGCGTTTATTTGCAGAGTCCCAAAAATAGTCCAACTGCTAGCTCTCCCTTCTGAGCCAGTTACTATTTCTGAGCGGAACGGGATCTTGCTGAATGTGGCTAAGAACTGTAATTGAAAAGGGCCCTGGCTGTCTGCTTCTAGCTGACTTCGCTGGAGCTCGGCTAATCTGTTGTCGGTGAAGTCATTACAGATAAATACGGGCCTCAGATGAGGGCACTGAGTGGGCAGAGGGAAGACCCCAAGTTCTCTAGCAGCTTTCCGGACAAACCACTGCTTTGTTTGGTTCTTCGCTTTCCTTTCTGTGAATTCTGTGCAGCTCCTGTGGCGTGCTGGTTGGGGGCTTCTTATTCCCTCTCGCGGCAGTCTGCTTTGAGGGGACGAGGCCGCTGCCGCCTGGCTTCCTCTGGGTGATCCGTGATGAGAGGTGGCTGCTGCAGGGCGATTTGGGTTGGAATAAAACTGCAGATTTGTTTGGAGCGGGAGAGAAATGGGCTTGGGGACCGAGGTCCAGCCGTGTCGAGGGGGTGGGAGGGACGGGGCATGTCAGGGAGCGAACGTTCGTGGCTGGCTCCCCGAGGCACACACACGCTGCTCTTCCTCCCTACCCCTGCCTTGGGACGTTTGCGTCCATCTGATGAAAGGGAAAATGTGTTTTGTAACAGGGGAGCGTCCAAATCCCATGCCAGGCTGACAGCAGGGGATATAAATCACTTCATTTATGAATTAAAAAACCGAATTATTATCATAAAAGCAACAAATAGTTTGGGTATGTCCTTGGGAGGCCCGAAGGCATCTGCCTCGCTCCACATTTTCCCTCTAAAACTAAAATGGTGGATTTTGGACGGGGTTGCCGGGCAGTTTCAATAAATGTGGGATATCGAGGGCCCTCCCCGGCAGCAGGAATGCTGTCATCTCTCCTTGAAACCAGCTCCTGACTGAGATGGATGTCAGCCCAACAGAAAGGATCTGGGGTCTGAAATGAAGCGGGCGGAACAGCAGAAGCTGCATCCAGGCATCCCTGACCTGGGCTGGTCCTGAGCTAGCTGGAAGTGGCCTTCTGGCCTTTATCTTCTCGCTTTCAGTGCTGTTACACTGCTAAGATGTGTCTCACTCGGATTTCCCCTTTAAATGTTTTTGGAAGAAGGCACAGGAACCTACCCCTGAGAATCCCGCCACAAAGAGCACCCAAATAATTCATCTGGGGGAGCGTGGGAAGGATTTACTTCCTACCTAGAACTAAAGCAAAGCAGAAGTCGGAAGAAGGGAAATGAAGTTTCCACCTCGCTCCCTTCCCGCAGCAGCTGCAGCCTTGTCCCGTAGCTAACCAACGTGAGTCCTGTAGCTTTGGTAAAATAAAACCCAAAAGAGAAGGAGCTGCCAAACTGTAACATCCTAAAAACGGGGGCTCATCTTAAAAAGGGTTTGAGCTGTAAGGGTTGGGAGAAAAGGGGGCCAGTTTACGGCTTTGCCTTTGTGCCAAACAAACGAGCTGAGCAAGGAATTTGCATTTAATAATTTCCCAAAAGTCTGTACACGGAATCAGAGCCCAAGGCGAGCTGGGCTGTCCTTCTCCTGGCTTTCTGCTGGCGGAGGATGGCGTTACAGCCACTGGCAGGGGTTCAGCTGAAGGTCAGGGCGAAAGGCTTGGTGTTTTTTGATCAAAGGGAGGCAGTGGCTTGAGCAGCAAGGAATGCGAAAGGAGTCTTTTTAACTATTTCTTTCTGTATTACACATGACGCTCCTGCGAGGGAGGAGAAGCTCGTGGTCCAAATTCATCCGTGGAAATTGGCAGCAGCGAAGGAAAGGGAATCTGCAAAGCGCTGAGCTCCTAGGAGAGAGCAAGAAGCAATTCTGCTTTCTTCTGCTTCTCCTTTCCTTCCCGCTGCGTTAAATATCATCCTTCCTGGTGTGCCACAAGCCTGCAGTCCCCTCCACCTTGCTGCTGGAGATTGCTGGCTCGAAAAATTCCTAAAGCTTCTTTCCCTCGCAGCGAGCAGTGGGAGCCGGAGGAGATGCCTCCAAACGCCTCGTGAGCTTTGTGAGACCTTGCGAGCGCTGCCGGGCTCTGCCCAGGCCTCCCCTTTGGGTGGAGCTTTTGCTCTGTTTATGCCTCGGCCTGGGAATTGCTCTTAATAGGGCATTTGGGATCGGAGCAGCTGGCCCCGATCCCGCTTACCTAAGATGGCCGGAGCCCAGCTCATACCCAAGCAGCCTGCAATCAGACCGCGGGACAGCTCTGTCACTGGTACGTTTATAAAACCAAACAAGGATCCGCAGCAGCCCCTGGGGCACGCTGCTCCCCAGGGAGCCCTGAAGGTCCTGCCGTTAAGGTCCCGCCGTCAGCCACCTGCTTCTTGCAAGCCCTGCTCCGAAAACCCGTCGAAGTTCAGGTGTGGGACGCGAGGACTCGCTGCTGTCGTCCAGTTCAGGGCGTTCTGCGCCTTCAAGCCAGGGCAGGGTCTTTCCCCTTCCCGAGTCTCTTTGAAGGGAAAGTTCCTCTTTGCCCGCTCGAGGAGGGGAAGAATTTGGAACCGGCCGACCCTTCCGAAGTGCCTGCAGCTGACGCACGCCCAGAGGGATGGCTGAGGCGGCTCCTCGGGCAGCGACCACAAAATCTCCTTTTTTGGAGCCATCAGCTCGCAGCCTGCGCCGTGTGCCCGGGTGCCTTTGTGTCTGAGCTCACAGACAGTCCTCGCTGCCCTGAGGACGAGGAGAAGTAGCGCTCCTGCTGAATCCTACACGTTGCCTTGTGTTCGGGGTGATTTTGCGAGCGTTTTTTAAGGCAGAGCTCCGGCCGGGTCGTTGTTTGCTCGAGGAGGTTGCTTTGTCCTCCCCTCCGAAACGCCTGCAGCGCTCCGCTGTGAGCTTGGAGCCGACCCGAGGAGGTGCACGGCCACAACCCAGGGCTGAAGAGTGCTCCTGGAGGTCGCTCCCCCACTAATCCCGTAACAGTCCCGGGGTTTCTTCCTATTCCAGACCTTGCCCTTGGGACGAGCAGCAATTCCCCGGGCGCTTCACGAGCGCGCCTGTGACAGCACCTCGCAGGCGCTCCCGGTTCAGTCTGCGGATATCAGCTCACCCACACAAGGCACGTTTGGATCGTCCTTCCTCCTGCATTCCTCTATCTGTCTGGGATCTTTCTGGTCTCCTTTTTTTTTTTTTTGTTTTGTTTTCTGGATGTCGGTTTATCTGTTCCTATTCCTACGGGCGTTCTCCCCCACAACAGAAGCCGCCGACGCGCGGTGACGAAGCTGTGCACAAGACGGAACCCGGGCATTGACTGAGGCTGGCAGGAAGATTTTAGTGTGGTCTGTGATGGGGTCGCTCGGCCGTTTGGTCTCCTGGCTCGGCCAGTGCCAGCTGCTTCATAAAAAGCACAGAACTGATTTCCAGGGCAAACGGAGCATTTTTGTGCTCTCGTTTTGTGCAGCACCACGCACGGAGAAGGACTCGCTGCTCCTTCTGCGTGCACTCAGTTCCTCCTTAACCTGATGTGCCTCAAAACAGGCTTTATCTTTCTCAAACCTCTCTTAACACATTTCTAAATGACTTTGGAAGATATTTTTCTGGTTTTTTTCTTCTCCTCTCCGGTGCAGCTGGGCCCGGCACAGGGAAGAGAAGCGTGGTTTCCCTCCCCGTGGATGTGACCTGCAACCAGGCCTTGGCTGGTAACGCGCAGCCTAGGTGATGTACAGCCTCACCCTCACCTGTGGCGCTCCAACATCTCGTTAGCCTAATTAACGTGACCCTGACCCCTAGGAGAAGGCTGTGACCAGCCCTGCACAGGCTTCAGGGACTGCAGAGAGGGGGGGAATTTGCAGGGCAGGCGTCGTGGTGGCACTGAAAGGTGACGGCAGACTGGAGCGTGCTGAGACATCCCAGAGGAGCGCGTGGCAGCCGGCCGTGCCACTTCTGCCCCTAAATTCCTCGGGCTTCTAACAGCTCTGACCCGAAATATGTAAGTGATGGCGCTGGGGACTGCACGAGCTGACAGAATCGGGCTCGTGAGGATTTTCGGTCTACTTCTGACAACCGACGGCGGCTTGTCGGGTCACTTCCTCGCCGTGCCTCCCCTTCCCTTGGAGTGCCATTCCCCAAAGACTCGGGCACGTTTGCATCTGGTTTCCCAAAGCTCTAAGGAGGAGGCACGGCCCTGCTCTGTCCCCTGGGGACGGCTCGGTGACGGGCGCTGGCGCCGCGGTGCGAAACCCTCCGTCTGCCTTCGCGAGCTGCTCGAACCTGCGCAGTGGCTGCTAAATATAACCCTGCTTATCTGCAGGCTGCAGGAGATTTTGCAGCCTCTCCCTGCGCAGGGGACGCCGATGGCAGCTCTGCTCTTTGTAGCCCTGCTTGCTGAGACCCAAATCCCCGATGTTCCTTCTCCAAGCTGCTCCCCTGCGCCTAACGGGTGCCGGGAGCTCTGCGCGCTGGCTCCTCAGCAGGGAGCAACTGAAACCACGGAGCCCAGGTGTGCTCCGGGGTCATCCCTGCCTTGTGCTCCTTTTACTTTGTCACCGATCCAGAGCTTGCCCAGGGCAGAGGGATGCCTGATGCCTTGGTCGCTGCAGCAAGCGGCTGTCCTCTAATAAAAGCACCTGCTTGGAGAGCAGGGATCACTTCGGAGGCTGCAGCAGGCAGTTAATCGCGTCGAGACTTGACTGTCCTCCGCAGCGAGGAGCTCCGGCTCGAGCAGTGGACGGTACCTCACTGCCAGGATGCCACCCAGGCCTTTTCACCACAGATTTGGCAGAAATGATCCCCTCTGAGGTTTCGGAGAGCAGAAAACCGGAGCGGTTAGGGAGGGCGGCGCAGGGAAGGAGCAGCCTTCGTGTGAGAGCAGAACGTGCAGGGCACGTGTCTCGTTCTGTGCTTCACTCGGGGATGACGCTTCCCTTCTGCACCTGTTTTCCCTCATGCTACTTCTCTGTAAAATCCTAACCTCAGAGGTAAACATGGGGATAAATCCTGACAGTTCTGTAGTCAGCCAGCAAAACTGCATCCGATCCGTGCCCTTCAAAGCCAGCCCGAGAGGTGTGCGCACCGCGGCTGTTCTCGTTCGGCTCCAGAACCCATCGGATCTACCAGCCGCAGCGGGGTCTCGATCACACGTGAAATGTTTTGCACAGTTGTCCTTAAAATCCTTTTAAGGACCGCGAGCACGCTGTGTAAACGTTTAGGAGAGGCGATGTTTGACCAGCGATTTAACGGGCCACGCGGTGGTGTCGGTCCTGAGCCCGGCGCATCGCAGAGACGAGGTATGGCCTGGGGAGAGCAGTCTGCAGGATCAGTGCCTCGGTGCCCGTGGCTGGTGCAGGATTTCTCCTTAACGCTTGTGCCTTTATTGCAGGCCCCAGGACATCATCGTCTTCGTCATCGGAGGGGCGACCTACGAAGAGGCGCTGACCGTCTACAACCTGAACCGCGCCAACCCGGGGGTGCGCATCGTCCTGGGGGGCACCACGATCCACAACACCAAAAGGTAACGGCCTCGCTCCGTGCTGGGTACCCAGAGCTGCCGACGTGGGCGTGGATTTGTGAGGCCTGAGGGATCTTTATTATACAGAAACGTGTGTAAATGGTGCGAGCCCCGCTCCGCTCGTTATGGCCGAGGGACGTGTTACCAAGCTGAAGGTTTAACGTGCGCTTAACTGGATCCGAGGGCAGGGAAGTAGACGTGTGTAGTTTTTCCTGCTTAGAATTCACCGGGCACTCCACTATGAATGAGAAACCAGTGCAGCACACGGGACTTCAGCACTGCCTGTGGTCTCATTGCCTCTGTTGAAATCTGGAGCGACTGCGTGTGATAGCAGCGAAGCTGATGTGCCTATGATTAGAACTGGGCTCTGTGATTACGCTGCCTCTCTGCCGCCCACGAGCCTGCAGAGTATTGGCTGTGCCTTTTGCATTTCTCCCCAGAGAAAGGAGCTTTCCTTCTTGGTTCGCTTTACGCTCCAGGTTGCCTTCTTGGGAGGCCAGACGTTGTGAGGGCTTAATCCCTGCAGGAGCTGAGCGGCGCTGGGGAGCGCTGCCCGCGCTGAGCTTCGCTGATTTCCTGGGTCACCGTCCCTGAAACGTTCGGGCAGCTGGCTGGCGGAGCTGGAAGGGCTCGTGTCAGGCAGCATCGATGCTATTTCACCGAGCGAGCCGTTCCCAAGGGTCTCAGTCGGGATTTACAGAGTCAGCCAGCTCGTACAGAGACCTGAAACTGTTTGCTGAGACTGGCCCAAATTCCTGGCGTTACAGAAAGCCTGGTTCATTCACTGTGAAGTAACTTCTTTATAAACACAAATAACGTTTCCCAAACCCAAATTATTCATCTGCATATCGGACCACGGGTGAAAATTGAGCCCGCTGGGGGTTTTTTTCAGCACAGCTTGTTGCTAGCCAAGTAAAGAACCGCGCATTCTTTTAGTACGTGCCCTGCTCCCTCCTACTGCACCACTCCGTCCCTCTCGTGATGACGTTGCAGGGCCGTTACCAGCAGGAGGGGAACGTCGGGAATGTGACAGGTGACCCACGGCTCTCCCATGTGTTGCAGCAGGAAGCGTGGTGGAATCCAAGCCCGGGGCGAGCCCCTCGAATTGTCCAGCAGCTGCTCTGAGCCCAAAGGGAGCTCCGGGCTGGGAGGGAAGGACAGCTTCACCGCCCCCGAGTGGAAACGCAGACAAAAAGAGTCCTAAACAGGAGGGAAAAGTTACTCTTCTCGGCAGTCAGGGTGAAGTCCCTGAGCTGACAGCTTCGGGTGCCCCCGCAGTGTCCCGGAGGCGCACGCCGCCACCACCACGGCTCTGGATGGCAGGCAGACATTTGTCAGGCACCTCTTTGATCTCAGTTACTGACAGGTGGACCCAAGCGCAGCGTGTAGGCTAAAAAACGGCTTGGGTTGAGGCCATGTGTGTGCACTGTTGCTGTATTAGAGTCCCGGGTCGTATTTATAACACCCTCTGCACTTTTGCCCTTCCCCTTCATGCCTGTAAGGGATCTGCAGGCCCCGAAGCTGCCTGCACAGATGCAGCAACAATTCTTCTGCAAGGCGATTCAGTGACCGATTGTCATTTGCTAAGAAAAAAACGCCCAAACCCTGCAAATTCCCAGCGCCTGCTCCAAAATTTGGCCATTCTTTGGTTTAACAGCGGATGATTGGAAAGCTCCTGAACTGGCGCTGGCCCAGAAGCAAATTGCTTTTATGAACTGGGTTACGAAGGCAAGTCTGTATTAGCCCACATATCAACCGATTCCTGCCCAAATTACCCAGCTTCCTCAACCTTCTGCTTTACAAAGTAGCCTCTGAACTAAATCCTGTTTTAGCCAGGCCTAGAAATAGTCAGAAAAAGAGACCAGCAGACGTACTAGCTGCTCTTTGACTTAGGAAAAGAAAGGAATTAAGTAAGCTTAAACCTTGCAAGGATGCAAAATAAAACCTGGTTCGTATTCAGCCTTCCATCCGCTATAACCTCACCGTCTACCGATGCATTTCGAGGCTGATTTTGACACCTACCAACAGGCCCGCATCCAACTTCTACCAGCATCTGTGCTGAGAACCTGGATGGCGCCGTCATCGCACCACGCTGGGCGCAACGACAACAAAAGCGACAGAGTAAGCGCTACGAAGCTGCCTGGGATGGCATAGCTTTTCACGCCAGATTGGAGGTTGAGACCTGCCCCGAAAGTGTATCGGTACAGCGGAGTCAGCAAAAACTGTCACTGGGACGGGGAAAATCTCCCGGCAGCGTTCCGTCTAGGAGGAGGAGGCAGGAGGGTGGCGAGCAGGCGGGTGAGGAAGGAGGGGATCGGCTCTAGGTTCCCATCCCAGCTCTGCTGCTGACCTCGGAGGTGACGCTGGGCAGCTCTCCTCGTGGTCTGTTCGCAGCAGCAGGTCTCTGAGCAGGTCCTGGCTGGATGAAATTCCAGATTTGCAGCTGCGCTTCGTCGGTTGGTGCTGTAAGGAGTAACGTTAGCTAGCGAGGGCTTCTCCCGTGATGGCGTTTTGGCGCAGTCGCTGAATTATTTACAGAAAAACGAGGGTACTGTATCAGAATTTGCATTTCAAAGAATGAAGTGGGAGAGAAAAAAAAAAAAAGGGGGAAAAAACGGGCTGTTGGTTGGTAAGGGCTGATTACTACGAGGTCCTGCCCGGGAGCTGTGGGATGAGGACTGCCGGGGGTCCCGTTCTGACAACAGCCCTGCCCCAGGTGAGTTGCTTTGCCCTCGGGGCTTGAATCACATTTCCTTAATGATGAAAGGCCACGGTGGGGGGATAAGAAACAGCTAGCACTTTGCTGGCAGTAATCTCGAGCACTTTTTGAGGGACGACTGGCCTCCTGTACGCAGGGCGAGCTGAGAAATGAAGTTCCCCGTCGCTGAACACCGGCAGCGATTCAAGCAAAGTGCGTGAGGCTCACGGGTGTTTCAGCAACGCACCGAGGTGTCTGATGCGAGGAAACCTAGATTTTATCGTGTCCTAACTCCTGCGGTAATCCTTTGGCCTCCCTTTAATGAGCCGTTGCTTATTGCTGCGGGATTAGGGCTGATATGTCACAATAAACAAGGAGATTTCTATATTAATGCGCTGAGCAGCCCGTGTAAGCACACTAAGCCCCTGCTTTCATTGTTCTGACCAGTCCAACTCAAACTGTGATCAACATCTGCGTCTGTGGGGTGGGGGGTGGCTTGAGGGCTATCCAGCCCGCTTTTGGACGAAGCGGGAGACGGGCGAGCCTCGGGAGCTGGTTGCGTTGTTGGAGCTGTGAGGTTGTGAGAGGCTTACTTGTGTAAGAGACCCTGCCTCGTCCGGTGGCTGCGCTGCACCCAGAGGCTTAAAAACGGGATGAAAATGCTCTTACACAACCCTCTGTGCTCGCAGAGAAAGTCTCAAAGTACCCATTTAAAGTTCCCTTCCACTCTGCAGCATGTCGAGGCGGATCTGTCGCTGTTGATCGTCCTGGATTCGTGTCCGTAGGAACACAAAATACGGGCAGGAATCCTTTAACAGCGCTCACGCTTTGAAAAGAGGCACGTTGGCAAAGGGATTCCTTGGAAAGAAATCAGGCTACGGAAGCGAACGGGCTCTGTTGGTGGAGTTTATTCCTCTGTTGGAAAAAATCCCCGTGGTTTTAAAGGGGATGAGAGAATTTGTGTTTCTTGTCTTCCCCCCTCTGCCTCTAGCAGGGAAATCCACGTAGTGCTCCCGCTCCATGGACTCTTTCCTGGCATCACCCAGGGCAGCCCGGTCAGTGACGAGGCTCGGAGCGTGCCCTGGGTCTTCTCGTCCTGTCCAGGGGGCTGCAACCAGGAGCTGGGAGCAAAAAATGCATTAAAGCATCCGGAGTGCTGAAAAATCAAGTGAGATTCAGAGCAACGCAGAAATGCAAAGACGAGAAAATCTCTGAGTCTTGTCTGGCACTGCGCACGCTCAGGTTTGCTGCAGATCAGTCTGTCCCCTCTCGGTTCACTTAATTTTTCATTTTTTTTACCTCCATTCCCACTAGCAGGCAGCCCTCTCACTGCAATTATCAGAGGATCCACCGAGACGCGTTTGGAAGCGCTCGGAGATCCTTTGAGAAACGCCAACGGGGTGGAAAAAATCTGTTGTTGTCAAGGAATTTTCAGGGTTTTTCTGATCAGGCCAGATTGGCTGCCTCTGTTACTCGTGAAACTTTGGCAGCCCTCCTGAAAATACTTCTGTTAGGGCTTGTCAGAAAGGTAAGGAAACCTTCCTGGCCACGTTTTCCTGCGTGAGGAGCCGAGGGAAGGCTCGCTGCAGAGCTGTGCCCCGTGCCGGAGAGCTTTGGTTTTGGGCAGAACCACTTGATAAATGGCAACCTGAGTGTAGAGCTCTCTGTTTTTATCCCAGTAACGTAAGGAGCTGTAACGGGGAAGACTGGGGGTTGTTGATCATGTTTAAAAAAAACAACAACATGTTTTTGAGTTTTATTTATGGTGAGTGTAAGAGTTCGTTCTCGGGATGGTGCCTGACCATAGCAGCCTCTGTAATCACCTGCAGGAACCAGCTCAATTCGGGCAGAACCGTGCTGGAGTGAAACCCACGGGTTCTCGGTAGCTTTCCAAGAGGATTCCAAGACCCCAAGTTGCATTTTGGGGGGCTTTGGGCGCTCGCAGCAAAGCGCAGGACGCGAAGAGCTCCGAAAACGAGGAGTGTGGTGACGGAGGAACATCTGGCGCGTGGGGCCGCCTCATCCGGAGCGCAGGTTGAGCACAAACCTGCAGGGGTTAATCCGAGGGGATGTTTACCCTGACCCACTTACCCACTTACCCGGAGCTCGGGTGCCAAACGCCGCTGGGCTGCGCCTGCGGCTGCCCCGGGACGGGGTCCCTGTGCCCACGGAGGGAGCGAGGTGTGGGGGCGCAGCAGGGCACAGCTCTGATTCCCTCTGGGGTTTTGCATTCTCGCCCGGCCCGCAGTGGCCGTGACCACCCTGCTAGGATCCCCAGGGGTCCTGGGAAGCGATGGAGCACGGTGCCGTGCGCTCCAGATCCACCCCCTGGGGGCTCGCTTCTGGCATCGGCTGCGCTCCGGAGACCTTGGCCGCTGGACCTGGTTTGGGGGAATCACGTTTTCTGTAGGGTTTGTGGTATGGCCTGATTTTTCTTTCTTTTTTTTTTTTTTTTATTATAAAAAAGCATTAACGTTCAGATAACTTGCTCAGCATATCGAAGGCATGAGTCAGCCTAGAAACTGGTAGCATTGCCGGAGTAACCACCGTCCTGGTAACACGTCCTCGGCAGAGCCTCCGTGGGAGCTGCGGTGCTGTGCTTCGGCGAGGGGCTTTCCTCCTGAAAGGACGGAGTTAGCCTCAGACCCTAACCCAATTCCAGACCTCTTTAGCCAACTTGTTTCTGAGGCTTAATGATTCTGGAGGTCTCTTCCAACCTAGATGATTCTGGGATCTGTGAGCCCGTCCCCAGCCGTGCCCAGGGCTCGGAGGCGCGCTGCCGAGTGGGACTTCGCAGGCTCCCAGGTGTTCGTGAGCCCAGCTCCGCTCCCGAAGGCAGGACAGGGAATTCTGCTGGGGCTTAAGTAGAAACAGATTTGGGCAAGGACTGAGCGGGCTCGCAAATTCCCATTTCGCTATCTTGGTATCGAAGCGGGGCAGGATGCAGAGCCCACCGCCCGGACCCGCAGACGTCTTCGCCAGCTGCCGCCCGCCCCCTGCCTGCCCCGGCCTTTTTTTCCCCTCTGCAGCTGCCCCCAGCAGCTGATCTCCGCGGGCTGAGGGGCTGCTGAGAAGCCCAAACGTGTTGGGTTTGGCTTTCCGAGGGGACCGTTGCTCCAGGACATGGTTGACGGGGTCCCTTGGGAAATCACGGGGAGCCTGGCATGAAGCTGAGTGTGCGTTTAAGCGTTTTACTGAGCTGAAACTTCCTTGAGACCTGCCCCGATGAATGGCTGGTGCCCAGAGGTTTCCACATGGCTCGTTAGTTAGATTCAGATGTCAGTCCTTTAAACCCTGCGGTGTGTAGGGCAGAAATTGGAGGCAGGGGGCTGCTTTCCGGAGAGCCCTGGCTGTAAAATTCCAAGGATGCCTCAGCAGGAGGCTTCCACCCTGCCCCTTCCTGCCTTATCACCCCGCAGGAAGGCTGAGAGCCAGCAGAAAGCCGAGCCTGGCCGCTGGCCTTCCTGGCTTTGTTACCGGAGGTGAGCGGGGCCGGGCTGAGCCCACGCGGATCCCTCCTGGGAGCCGTCCTGGGAGCCCTCCTGGGAGCCTCACCGGCCCTGGCCTTGGGGAGAGACCTCCCCGAGCCTTTCGGGGTGACCCGTGGTGGGTGCCCCACCTTTGGGTGCCCAGGGCAGGGCGCTGCCGTCCCGTACCTTTGCGCTTTGCTCTCCGTGGTCTCCGTGAGCGAAACGTTGCCTCCACTAACCTGAACTTCTCTTGGCAGCTTCCTCGAGGAGGTTACGGCTGCGGGGTTCCGTGGCCGAAGCACCGAGAGCTCTCAAGCGCCGCCGAGGCCAAGCAGCAGACGATGAATCTTGGAGGAATTCCCATCTCGCCCCTCCGTAGCTTCCACAAACCGACCGAACCCTCCGGCTCCGGAGCAGCACTGGACGTTCCCACACCGTGCTGCTGCTTGCCAGGACCCTCCACGTGCACTAAAAGCACCCGAACGCTGCCGCTGGCATCCGAGGTGACGCACCGGGGCGTGCCCCAAGCTGCAGCCCCCTCGCTGCCCTCTCACTACCGCAGCTCTCGGGAGCTCTCCAAGTTGTGGCCCGCAGGAGAAGTCCCTGCAGCAGCCCGGAGGCCCTGCACGGCGCCGGCCGGTGGCCGTGCGCTGCCTCGCTCTGTCGGTGCTGGGTGAGCCCCCCCAGTGTGCGTCCAACGGCCGCGATTCCCACGTGCATCTCTGGAAGGCGATGGGCACTGCAGGACCTTTGCTCTGCTCAGTTGTCTGTATATTTTGAGCCCTATTAAACGATCCATTTGACCGAACCTCTCGTCTGGTGGATGGTTCCCGACGTTTCTCCTAGTGCCACGGGGGCAGAACGACGTCCTTAGTGTTCCCTGTTCACTTCTGGTTACCTTAAACCAGCACAACTCTCTGCCCCTTTTCTTGTTCCCGTGTTGTGAGCTGAAAAAGTGTCGTGATTTCCTCATCGAAGTTACTCTAGCAGTAACAAAACAAGCTGGATTTGAAAAGAAACAGAGCGTTGCAATTCTGGAGCAGAGCTGGGAGCAGAGGTGCTGCTCTCGGGGGTGCGGAGCTGGACCAGAAGGGGCTCCTGGGGTGCAGCCAGGAGAGGCAAGGAGGATTTTTTTGTTGTTTCTTTTTCCAAATTTCCTTTTATTTTAGGTCCGGGAACTGCGAGAGCAGCACAGGTTAAGAGGCAGAACAGACGTCAGCAGCCTGGATGCCTGGCTCCTGCGAGCGTCTGCTGCCAAGGAGCAGGGCTCTCCCTTATCTCCTGCCTTCCCGTAAATAGACGGGACTGAACCTCCCGTTCCCTGAGAGCTCTGCAGAGCTGCCGTGGACGGAAAGTGCTTGAACTCGGGCTCATTTCTCTGGCTTCATTCCCTGAAGCAAGGTCATTCCAAGCTCGGGCGCCCGTCCACCCGAAAACCTCCCCGCAGTGCTGAAGGATTGATGCTCCGTGCGCCGCGGAGCTGCGCCGGGGCTCCGGTGTGACACCAACGGGGTCAGGGCACGGGGCAGGGTTCCCACGCACACCGTTAGGGACCGCTTCCTTCCTCGCTCGGGGCCGTCGGGCATTGTTTGCGAAGGGCCGGGTGCTGGCGGGGCTTCCAGCCCATCGCCTGCATCCGCGCTTCTCGGAAGCTGACACGTTTTGCTGCTCTCCCTGTAGGATTCACGCCCGGTAGCGCTGCAGTCCTCGAAGGTGGGGCTGCTGGAGGCAGGGGACAGGAGCCGAGCCCGGCGAGGTGTCCAGGCCTGGCTGTTGTTTAGCCAGCGGGCTCCGATGTTCCTGTTGGGCAGCTCCGTCTCCTGCCAGCCGTGGAAGGTTTGCTCCTGGTACCGCGGTGGTTGGGATTCCACCGGCCTCTCCCAAGCGAAGCCAACTCCCAAGCCTTTCCTTTCGCCATCTCCCCGGTTTTGGCTTCCCGGCGAGCGCAGGTTTGGCCCAAGCCCGACACAAAACCTTGGGGGCTTTCCAAACCAGAGGCGCACATCGGGGAGAAGCGCTGGGGTTTGGGGGCTCACCTTGGGAACCCGCAGGCTCCTGCCCTGGGCTGCACACTACGAGCCGGGGACCTCACGCCGGCGTTCCTACATCCTTATAGCACCTGCTGGAGCCACGCACCCCGTCCGTCCCAAAGCACCCGTCCCCGGGCTGCCCGTCCTCCCTGGGTCTCTTTGGAAGTCAGCACTGGCGTGACAACGGCCCCGCCTCGGTTCTTAGCCCCTGGGCTTCGCCCCCGTCTCTTTCAGGGCTTTCTGCCGTGCCGATGGATGCACGAGGTCGTTTTGTGGGGTTATTCATTTGCCTCCTGGTGGCCATATAACGCCGGCTGGGGAGAAGCAGCTCCCAGGGGCCTTCCTCTGACATCTTAGGAAGGAAAAGCTGCGGCTCGGGTCTAGGGCATCACGAACAAAAGCCCCCCCGCCCCGAAGACTCGCTTTCCCAGGGCATTTTCTCATGGAGAAACCGCCGAGCTGAAAAGGAACCAGCAGGGCCCTGGGTAGGAGGTGGGAGGCTCTCGGCTTTTTGTGGCTCGGCTCGCATTGTTCCGCGCTCGCGGGGGCGACGTGGGGGAGCCTCGGCCATTCAAAGCCCTGCTCCTCTCCTCGGCGCGGCCGGCCACAGCTTCTGCAGGCTCCGTGCAAAAGGGAAGAGCCCTGGAATCGCAGCCGGCGTCTGCTCAAGGAGCGGGGACAAGAAGGAGCTGCCGCTGGGAGGACACCCCTCGCTCTTCTCCGTCCCCAGGTGCTGGAAGGCAAAGGGCAAAGTCGTGGTTTGGAGAGAAAGGGAGGCGATGCCGCTGCAGGATGCTGAGCCCGGGTGAAATTTTTGCACCAAAGCTGCCTTTTCTTTTTTTTTTTTTTTTTCAGAGCAAAATGCAAATGTGGCATTGAAACACTTTGCTAATGCGTTCGGCTCAATTGTTGGGAGAGTGTTGTGTTTGTTTTTTCAGAATCAAAACTGTGGAGAAAGTTCATTTAGCAAACATCAAACTAGTTTGGGCCCCCTGAAATAAAAATAAGTCCCTTTTCTTCCCAACTCAGCCTTTCTTTGTAACAGAAGGACTTTATAAACACCTCGGGAGTGAAGCATTTTGCTCCACGCATGGTTCTTTATCTGCCTGGTGCTGGGCGAAGCGGGGCTCTGCTGGGTTCTGCCCCCGCCAGCGACGCTGCCCCGCACCCGGCGCCTCTGCCCGGAGTGGTGGCACCCATGGGTGCCGGGACCCGGCTGCACCAGGGGAATTGAAGCCGGCTCCGAAATCCCTGGCCATCGGCCAAGCACTGCAAGTGGTTTCCAGCCCTGCCAGGTTGCCGTTTCCCATCCCACTGCTCCCTCCAGCCCCTGACCACCCTGGGATCGTCGGGTTGCAGTTTCCCACCTCTCCTGCCTCTCGAATTTTTGCTCTTGAGCTGCCCCCTCCATTGGCACGCCACGAGTTTCACTGGCAGGCTGATCTCCTCCCCCCTCGCACACCGTTAAATAAGACATGCGAAATAAATCTGGGCCTCCGGGAGGAAAGTCGTGGTTAAAAGGGAAAACATTGCAGGAGGAGCACGGGGCTGACACCCGCGCTAGCTCGATTCGGAGGTGAGGTGAGGTTGGGAAGAAAGGTGCTGGAAATGCTGCTGGGCATCGCTCTGGGCTGCATCTCCAGAGGTCTTTGGGGTGCTCCTGGCCCTTCCGCGGGCTGGAGGGGTTGGCTGCGGACCTGCCTCGCCCCCAGGTCCCCAAATGTCTCGCTCTCATCCAGCCCCATCCAGCCCAAGCCCTCTTGCTGTCCATGCCGGGCGGGCTCCAGCTTTGCCAGGGTTTGAGACCTCCTCCGGCAGCTCGGGGGCTGTGGGATCTCGCTCCGAAGAGGTCACGGCCCCAGCCTGACCCGCTCACCATTACAGGTAAACCCTTCCCCATCCCTCTGCTGCCTTTCCCAGCCCCTTCCAGCCCCACATCGCCAACCCCGAGCTGCTGGGGGTGGGCAGAGCCGGGAGCCCCCTGCGGGAGCCACCTCGCTGCCACCCTGAGCCCCGAACCCTGCAAAGTCCGATGTCCCCCCTGAGCTTACCCTTTCCAAACAGCACTGCTGTAATTGTCCTCAAAGACAAGGAAAAACACGTGCCCTAATTAAACTCGCTTCGTCTTCCTGAGCAGGAGTTTCACACTTGATATCCAGAGGCAAAATGATGCAGGGGGGCGTGAAGGGGGGGGTGTTAAATGCATAAATAAACCGAGGGTGTTTGTTGTTCTGCTTTTGCAGCGAGAGGATATTTTGGTAGCTGTTTGTTATGAATCAACACATCGTCGGGGAGGAAAACTGCAACATCAGGGCTGAGCAGAGCGAACAGGGTGTCTGAGGACAGCAAGAAGGACACAGCCACAAGGGCAGAAAGGCCCTGCTTCTCGGCTGTTTCTTGGACCACGGCCTTATCTTATGCAAAAGAAAGCAACAAGTGGGGATTTGGGGTCAGTTTTTGGAGCAGTGAGGAGTCGTGGTGCAGAACCGCAGCACCCAGCACCTGCAGCAGGACCCCGATCCCTGCGCAGACCCTTCGGAAGACCCAGGTGCTACAGAAGCGACCGTCGTCGTTTTTTAACACGAGATCTGAACACTTCTGCTCCTGCCTGGCCTGCTCGCACCCAGGGGGCCGCTCCAGCTCGGGGCCACACGCTGCTTTTTCCTGCGGCGATGTTTATCGGGTGCTTTTGATGTATCCTGTGTCCACCGCAAAAAAATACGCAGCTACTGGAAATCCAAGCTGGGAAAACAAATCGTCCCAGCATCCAGTCTACACAAAGGCTGTTAAACTATGGGTCGAGTTCATTAGCAGCTAATAAAGGACTAAATTCTTCCATTAGCTGTTCCGGTATGCGAGATGCAGGGATTTCACTGGGGGCTGGTTGCCTGCGTCTCTGGGCACGAGGCCATCCTTGCTGTGAGCACGCATCGCAGGACAGCCAGGGCTCACTGCAGGCAGGACGGGGACGGGGACGGGGACATGCAGAATCTCTCCACGTGCTACCTTGCCCTGCCTGGCTCAGCGGTGGCTCAGGGAGGCCACAACCGCCCCGTCCCCAGCCCAGCGAACCCTGCATCAGCACCAGCCGGGTCGCTGCCAGCAGTGGGGCCGCCCATTTCAGGCACGGAAACGTAAGCTGGACTCCCTCCTATCTCCCTTCCTTCCGTGCAAGTCGTTGATGTTTCCAGCCCTGAATCAGTGGTCACATCCTCTCCCACCGTGAGTCACTGCCACAGGGTTGCCGCAGCCAGCTACACCCCTTGGCTTTGCCGAAGCAGCCCGAGGATTTCAGCTCGAGCTCAATTCCTCCTCCTTGGGTTGAGCGTGCCGCTGCTTGGCCATGGGTGGACGCTCGGTGACTTCCCGGCACGAGACACGGGGACGGCCATCGGCACCGCATCAGAGCCCGGTTGTGCCGGGTGGGCGATGCGGCGTGGCCGTTTGCGCCGCCCGACGCCTTCCACGTTTTGTCAAAGCCCCTTTTACACTGCATTGATTGATGGGGGAGTGGGAAGGGACCCTCTAATTAACAAGGGGTAGTTAGGCTCAGAGGGGTTGGAAGGACCCACTGCCCTTCCCCTTGGTGCCCAGCAAAGGCGCCGGGGCCGGAACCGTGCCGCAAGCAACGGGGAGCAGCAGCCCGGGTGCACCCAGCGCCGCAAGCGTTAGGACACTGTGTATTGGTTCAAAAAGTCAAAATCCACTCATATATCCATAAATCCATATATCCATATATCCACAGCCACCAATGCCGGGCTGTGCTGAGCATCCTGAGGGAGGGCATTGGAGGGGAGCAGCCTCCCGGCACGGCGCTCAACTCCAAGGGCATGACGAAGCTCTCCCGCTGGAGAGAGCCTCCCCCCCAGGCACCGGGGGCCGTAGGCGGTCACCTTTTGGGTGGTGAGTAGGACTCGGCTCCGTCTCTCCAGCCCCTTGCTCGCAAGCCCCCAAAACGCTCCGCTATTTGCGCTTCCACCATCCGATGCCTTAAAAGACACGTGCGGCCCTGCTCAAGTACACCATCAGTATTCTCCACGCATTAATTCCAACGTACTCGGGTTAAAATCCAGTCTGCAATCGGCAAAGTGTGGGCATGTGCCAGACTAACGACTCGGCTGGAAAATTTTCACCGTGAAGCAAACAATGGATCGATCGATTGGTGATTGATCGATGGATCAGTGATTGATCGATGGATCAGCGATTGATCGATGGATCAGCGATTGATCGATCTCTTTCTTTCTTCTTATCTGCCTCGTTCCAAACAGAACCGTTTCTCCCTTTCTTTTTTTTGTTCTTTTTTATGCGCCTCTCTCTAACCCCGTCTGTGATCCCACACCGGGAGTTCTCAACTCGCAACACCTGCAGAAATAAAACGGGGAAGAACAAATAAGCAGAAAAAGGGGCGTTTTTAAAAAAAGCCGAGCATTTCCTTAGTTCTGGGAAGCCGTGCACCACATCTCACCGTGTAGGTCCCTGCCTGCAGGCATCGGTGCTGGGCAGTGGGCCCTTCTCCGAGCCCCCCCAGGGGCTGCCTCCTTTCCAAAACCGTGGTTACACGTCCAAAATCTCAGCTGCTGTCGGGGCAGAGCCCCCTGCCCGTGCCTCCTGGCCGCTTTGCCACATCCCGGGAAGTTTTGCCACAACCTCGGCCAGGAGCGGGGTTGGGACGCGGGCACCCGTCTGCCGGGGTGCCCCCCGCCCATCAGCAGTGAGTCAGAAACAAAGAAGAAAACCCTCGTGGGCTGCGATTCGCCCTTTATTGTGAACCCCAGACGTCACACGCGCACGGCTATAGATGGAGCTCGGGAGCCCAGGCCAGCCCAGTGCAAGCCCACGAGAGCTCAGTGATGGTGGTGGTGGTGCTGGCTGCTGGGGGGGGACGCGGTGTCTGTGCGGCTAAGGATGTGTTACAGAGGCGGGCTGGTCTTCATGTAACTGGAGAGCGCCTGTAATCTACAGAGGGCGAGGACGGAGCGGGAGGGAGCGGAGGTGCCCTGTGTATTTCCCAGCCTCGCTCTCCCAGAGAGGAGGCCGCCGGGAGCCCCTCTCCGACCCCCCCCCCCCCCCCCCCCCCATCTCCCTCCGGCTCGGCGCACCAAGGAATGATGAAAAAAACCAATTCTGCCAAAAGGGTGAGTCGAATCGGTTCTGCTCCGGGGCACGGTGGGGTGGGGGAGGCTCCCGGATGGTTTGGGGAGGGGGGGGGGCTCGCCGTCTCCTGCTCCCTCTCCCCACCGCAACCCCTCGCTTTGCGAGAAAAAAAAATGCCCAGCCGGATCAAAACAAAACCAAGCCCAGCGCCGTCTCCCTCTCCCCTGCTGCCCAGCGCCTCTCCTTCCTCTCGAATTTGCCCAGAGATGCAATTCGTCGCTCAGGGCAGAGCGATGTAGGCAGGCAGTTTTCATTTCTGCTCGCAAGGAAACGATAAAATCCAGACACCATCTATCAGTCGCTCTGTGTCTGCTCGGTGCCGCCTGCGTGTGCCTGCCGTGCCCACAGATCTTATCTGCCCCTAGGAAGAAATCTCAAACAGAAACCCGAGCATAGATTTCGCCTCTGGGACTAATCGTTGATAAAAGGCTCAAAAACGCAATTTTCAGCGCAGTAAAAAAATAAAAATAATTAAAAAAAAAAATTAGTTGCAAATCTCCCCGTTCCTCTTTCCGGCAGCAGATGCACGTTGGGGGAGGCGAATGCAACCCAGGCGCCTTTCTTATATAATGCAGGGGTGAAACCCTGCCCGCGGGGCTCGCGTCGCCCCCCGGCGCTGCTGTCGTTGCTCCGGGAAATCCGCGCGGAGGGGACGGGGCAAAGCGGTGGTGGGGGGCCAGGGGAGGGGAAGCGAAGTTGGGCAAGGAAGGAGGGGGAGAAGGGGAGCGGGAAAGCACGAATTAACACCATGTTTCCCCCCGTTTCCTTCCCTCTCCCTTTGTGTTAGGGGCACCAGGATGGAAACCAGCAGTCTGCGCAGCCCGAGAAGGTCGGCTGGGTGCGGAAATTTTGCGGGAAAGGCATTTTTAGGGAAATCTGGAAGAACCGTTATGTGGTTTTGAAGGGAGATCAGCTTTACATCTCGGAGAAGGAGGTAGGCTCGGTTTCATTTTCCTCTCCCTTCCCCCCCTTCTTCCCTTTGAACATGAAAAGCACCGCGAGCCCCGAGCCCCCCGCGGCCACCAGGGGCTGGGACCGGACCCCCCCTTACAAACCCCCCCCCCATGCCCTCGTACTTTCTGTCCCCAGGAACGGGGAAATTCAAGGGGTTCACCAGCAGCTGGAAACGTGCCCCTGCTCTAGGCTGGGGCCTGGGGCTTGCTGTGGGGTTTACATGAGATTTAATGGGATGCGACTCGCAGCTGGGCCCCCGGCTGCCCTCGCACAGCTGCCCCCCCTTAGTTTTGTCTCGATCAATTCATCAGGAAGGGAACCCCCAGGCAAGAGCCCTCCTCCCTCCGAGTCCTCCTTAAAAACTCACCGTGAGGGGTGAGAGAGGGTGGGGAAATTGGGGTAAAAACACCCCATTTGGGTCAGGGCTTGGTGGGTCCCTGCCTGTGGTGTCTGGCTGTTGTTCAGGGCCTGGGGGCTGCTCAGAGGCATGCTGCCCAGCCCAGCTCGATCAATTTAGGACCAGTTTAGGATCTGGAGAGATAATAGGGTCCTGAGCGCAAGGCATAATTTGATTTAGGGGCGAATTGAGTCACGGGGCACGGCAAAGCGCAGGTGGGAATAAATGCTGCTGGGTAAATGGACCAAACAAGAGAACGATCAGTGACTGTAGGCAGCCAAACCCACGGTGAGCGTGTAGGTTTGGGAAAAGTTGGGCGGAGAGACGGGTGTGGGAGGCAGGCGTTGTGGCTGGCAATCCTTCGGTGTGCGGTCCTGCACATCTCCAGAAGTAACGTGGGCTGTAGGACGTGCTCTCAGCAGCAGGCCTGCTCGCCTCGCGTGGCTCCCCCAAGCAGCTCTCGCACCTCTGGGGCCAGGGATCCGAGCTCGGGACCTGCTGGGCACGGCGATGAGTGTGGGGGGGGAAGGATTCACCCGTGGCGTGCTGCTGCCTGGGCGATCGCTTTGCTGTGCCAGGGCCCTGCTCCGAGGCGGCACGGAGGCAGATGTTTGGGCAGAAGGAAGCCTGGTTATGGGCTGGCCACATGGAGCTTGTGCCTAAAGGGGAGAGGAGTCCCCACCAGCGAGTCCAAAGGGCCTTCCCTGGGATGGGGAGCACACAGGGTTGTGCCTGGGAAGATGAGAGCGTTCTCCAGAGCCCCGGCCACCCCGAAGGCCCAGCTGTGCTGCTGCGGGCTGCGGTGCTGCCGGGCTGTGCCGGGGTGGGTGGCGTTGTCGCTCGCCAGTGCCCCGAGTCTTTGAACGGCGCAGAATAAAGCGCGAGCAAAAGGCTCTGCTTGGCTGAGCAGCAGGGAAGCCTGGGCAAGCGAGGCTGCACTCATACGGGAATCAACACCAGGGAACATGTGCAGGAAGAAGCCGTCTGTCTGTCTGCCCGTCCCTCCCATCCGCGTCTCATTAACAGCCGTGAGCTCCACATCCCGGCGGGCACAGGGTGCCTGAGCGGCCATGGGGTGCCGGCTCCCAGCAAGGAGCACCTGAGGTTGCTTCAGGGAGCGTGCATTTATTTTTTTACGGGGAAAAAAACCTACTGTGTGCGCAGCTGAAGCAGTGCTGTAGCTGTGTGCATGCGGGTATGTGTGTGAAAGGCCATAAATAACGCGCAGCAGTGACTGCCTATGTCTTTATATGGAAGAATCTGCGGTGGTGTAGCGATGTGGTTGCAGAGGTAACATCTGGCTGCGTGCATGTGCACACCGAAGTGTGTGCCTGTGGGAACAAAAAATCCACCCGTGTCCCTGCTCCGGCTGCTCCGGGGATCTCAGGGTCGGAGGGGGCGCTGGCCGCTGGCAAGTGGCGCTGGTCTGGTGTGTGTGTGTGTGCAACGTGTCAGGTCTGTTTGTGTGCGTGGACATGTCAGGTTTGCACATGAACATGTGTGTGTGTGTGGACACTGTGCGTGTGCATGGATACGTCAGGTTTGTGCATGGATGTGTCTGGTGTGTGCATGGACACGGCTTTTTGAACATGGACATGTCTGGTGTGCGCATGGACATCCCTATTTGTACGTGGACGTGTCCGGTGTGTGTGCGCATGGACGCTCCTGCTGTGGCTGCCTACTACTCTGCATTTCCAAGACTTCCCGCTAAAGGCAGCCAGGACTTTTAACACCAAAACCTTTGGCAGAGCCAGGCCTCCACACACCAATTCCCCTCCCCGGGGCCACGCGTCCCTCGGCACTCAGGCTCCCTCTGCGCTCCCTTCCCTGGCAGCAGGTGCCCGCGGCTCCCACCAGTGGCTTAACAAATTGGGACTTGTCAAGTGGAACAGGACAGAGCCTCTTTTGGGTTTTCACACGCCAGACTATGCCCACTGGAGAAAACGGAGCCACTGCTGGGTTGCGCTGAGGAGCGGTGCAGGAGGCTCCGCTCCGGAGGCGGCCTCTCCGCTTGGGAATCGCTGCCGGTGGGGCTCCGGCCGCAGCCAAGGAGGGAATTACCCGGTGGGAACCCCGAGGAGACACGGGCAGAAAGCTCTGGTGGGAATGGCCCCTAGGCAGATGGAAACTCAGCCTGATTTCTGCAATGATGGGCGAGGAAGCTCGATTGCCTGCTTCAGCAAAAGATCAAAGTCCTCTGCTATAAATTATTTTTGCTCCATCAAAGCCACCGGAGCAAGGTGGATCTGGTGGATGGAGCTCACAAGCTAACTCCCGCATTAACCTCGGTGTTTCTTGTCAGCTCCTCTTAAGCTCAGCGGCTGCTGTGGACCAGCGGGCGCGTTGTTCACGGTACAGGCAGAATGGGTCAAACGCTTGCGCTCCCAAATGCTGCCCTCAGCTCTGCCGAGGGCTCTCTGGACGAATTCAAAGCAGACATTTAGGGACTTTTGCCTGAATTTTTGCCAGATGGCAGGGCGGTGGCACAGGGGATGGTGACGTTGTGCCCCCCATCACAGGTGTCAGCGCAGGACGCGGAGCTGAGCCCCGCGCTGCTTCCCGCAGGCTCCGAGGGGCAGGGGCAGGTTCCCAAGGGGCTCGCTCCCACCAGCAGGGTCACGCTGCCAGAAGCCCACCAGCATCCCACGGGAACCAGCTGGGAATCCCTGTGCCTTTCCAGGGGCCTGCCTGGGACCCGTGCTTGGAGGCTGGCCGTGGTTTATTAATTTTGGTTAGGAGGCGATGGGAACAACTGATAAAAGCCTGGGCTTTCTCCTTGGCGGAAACCAGGTCTGGAAGGAGGGGAACCGCGCTTTATTAGACCAGCTGATACACCTGGAAAACGCAGGCAGGGCTCTGAGCTGTGCTCTTGCATTCGGGCATCAGCTGGAGGCTGCGAACCTGCCCTCCCAGCCCCAGCCTTTCGCCCTTCCAAGCACGCACCGAAATGGGAGCTGGGGCTTGCAGCCCGTGGTCAGGGCCGGGAGCCTGCGCTCAGCTCCACCGGCTGAACTCTGCGAACTTAGGCAAAAAAATCCCTTCGTTATTCAGCGTTTGGTCATCAGCCAAAAAAAATCCAAAAACATTCAGGGCAGCAACACGCACGGCGAGATGGGCTGAAGCGAGCGGCTCTCTGCTAAGCAAAACCTCCTTAAAACCATTTCTGCATTCTTTCCCCTCCACACCGGCTCTTCCCCCCCCCCCCCCCCCCCCAAATTTCTGGTAATTGTTCTCCTGTTTGTAGTGCGGCTTTGTTACTGCTCCACGCTTGGGAATTGCAGCCAGACCGCCACAGACACAGCTGGGCTCCTGCCACTTCCTGCCAGGAAGCCCAGGGCTGTCCAGACAGCATGAACGGCCCCGCGATGACGAGATGTTAATGAGGAAATGCTTCTCGGGGCTTCCTTAAGCCTTTTCTTGTTTGCTACCAACAGCAGCGACTCAATTAGCACGAGAGCACTTGAAAAGTCGGCTGCTCTCGCTCCCCGCTCGCTACGGCACCACCAAACGCTGCGCAGCGTGCCCAGAGCATGGCAGGGATGTGTGCACATGTGGGTGTGCAAAAGCATGTGTGTGTGTGCAGAGCAGCACCTGCGACTCCTGTGCACGGTTCCTGTGCACGCCACAGCTGCAAAGCGCCGGTGCTGCTCCGGTGCAGGTGCTGCTCCTGTGCTGGTGCTGCTCGTGCCCGCAGGGCTGCAGGGAGGCTTCGTGGGGAGCACACAGCGCCGTGCACCACGGGGACATGGCCGGGCTGTGTGCTGGGGACATGCTCAGCAGAGAGGTTGGTGTCCGTGGCGTTCAGAGCGGTGCTCCACATCCATGCCTAGGGACAACAGCAGTGCTCGGTGGCAGCCTCGTGCGGAAAGCAGCAGCTTTTGGCCAGCTGGGACCTGCTGCCGCTTCCCTCCTCACCTCTTGCACCTTGAAAGCTTCCTCCCTCCCCACCTTCCTCCTGCCCCACCTTCCTCCCACCCCACCTTCCTCCCGCTCCTGCTCGGCCAAGCTCAGTTCCACACTTTGCAGGGTGAGGTGGACGCTTTTGGCACAAGGCCTCGGTGGCACTGTCCAGCACGATGGCACAGGCGGCACCAACGCTCCCAGTCCCGCGCCGGGGTGGCTGCAGGTTGGGGTGGCACAGCGTCGGGACCGGGGCCGTGGGTGCAGGGTGCTCTGAGAGCCGAAGTTCTCTCAGGCTGATGATGGGGTGCCAGGGATGGAGCAGGCGGCAGCTCAGCGATAGCCTGATTTCAGCTAAACTGTGCAGAAATTTCTGTCCCTCTGCTGGGTGGCAGAGCTGAAGTGAAACTTTCGTCTCTGCTCGGGGAGAGCAGGCTGGCCGATGCCAGCCCCCAGGCTGCCAGCGTTGGGCTGCTGGGTTTGGCAGGTTTCTTGTTACGCCCCGAGCCCCTCTTGAACGTCTGGTGGATATGTTACGCTCGGCATCTCGTGATTTTCTGCAGCCTTACGCATTTGCGCCGAGCCTGCCGCGTCGCAGCGGGGAGCTGCTCAGGCGAATCCCACCAAAGGAATGCGAGGGGAACTGCAGCGCTGGCCCTGGGGGCTTGGTGGCCACCCTTCCTCCTCGCCCCCAGAACGCAGCCCTGGTCTGTAGCGGGGCGTTCAGAGCCGGTGAAACTTTATCTGCCTGTCCAGCCGTCTGGGGGGTCACACCGATTAATTTAAGCCACATTCAGGGGCCTCCTTTTGCTGCAGAGCAGAGGGCAGGAGCTGCCCGTCCGGGAGGTTTGAGACCCGTCCGCTCGCCCCACGTCACACCCGTGGGAGAGGAAGGACCCAAACCCACCCAGCACACCGAGCCAAGCACTCCCTGGTTGCTCTCAGCCTCCAAACTACAGTGGGAGAGACCTTAAGGCAGCCTCGTGGAAGCTGCAGGAGCCCCAGAGGCTTTCCTGCAGGGTGAAAAGCTGGGTGGTGGGCAGGATAGGGCCCCTCACCCCGCAGAGAGGCTCGCAGGAGGGCTGGCGGGCCCTGGGGAGCCACCACCCCTGCAGCCAGGAGAGCCAGGCACAAACAGGGATGGGATCTGTGGTCAGGAGACGTTCAGCCCTTCCCAGAGCTCAAACCTTTCCTCTAAGAGTTTCGAATTTGGCATCTGAGACTGGAAATCACCCCTCCTTCAAAAAACCTGTGCTCAACCTGCAGTCAGCAGAGGAGAGGAAAACAAAGGAGCCCACGGGACAGCCACAGCAACGCTCCGGCTGCGGGACCAACTCAGAGGGAGCCTCACGGCGCTGGGTCACCCCGACAGGAGCGGAGCCCAGCGCTGCTCTGCCACCCCCTCCAACCCCTGCAGACCCCGCAGGGTGATGGAGAAATCGCCCTGTGTCCCTGCTGCTGCGGATGGGCACCGGCGGCTCCTTCCAGCCCACGGCTCCTTCCTCTAAAATGTCCCCCAAAGCCCCACGCGCTGCCCAGCTGCGCCAAGCCCAAAGTCCTGCTGATGGAAACGAGGAGAGCCCCCTCGCAGCTCAGAGCCTGCCTGGTTTGCCGTGGGATTGCTGCGATGTTTGCAGCTGCAGCAGCAGGGGAACATCGTGCACAGCACGCGGAGAAGCACCTTAGCTAGGTCTGCGCAGAGCCAGCACGGACCTGAAGGATTTTTTTATTTGCACGGACTCAAAAACCCCCGCAGGGGGCTGAACGTGCCCACCTGGCCCAAAACTAAAGTTTGGGACCCCAATGCCATCCCTTTAGCATCCACAGATGGGGCTCAGCCCTTTAGGGTTTGTCACAGGTCCATGCACACGCAGGTCACTGGCTGTGCTGCGGGGACGAGAGCGGTGCCACAGCCCCGGCACACATCAGCCCCGGTCTGGTGGTACCTGAAGGGTGTTTGCCCTCACCACTTACTCCTGTCTGTTCTGCAGACCCCTGTAGGTGGTCCTAGGGTTGAGGCAGGCTAGAGGGAAGGGTTTGGGCTCCTGGAGGCAAGGTTTGGACTCCTGGAGGCAAGGTTTGGACTCCTGGAGGCAAGGTTTGGGCTCCTGGAGGCAAGGTGTCTGGCTCCCCTGCTTCCACCGCGCAGGCTCTGGGTGTCTGAGACACGAGGGGAGGGCTGGGGAAGTCCCAGTGACCTACATGAGCAAACATCTGGAGCAAGGACTTCTGCCGCAGCCGGGGCTCAGGGGGATCGGCTCCTCCTGCTGCAGACAGCTTGGGCTGAATTCAGCCAAGATTCTTGGAAAGAGGTGGATTGCAGGATGGCGCTGCGACAAGGGGAAAGCCGATTAGAAATGCACGGGGTGGGAATACGGGTGGGCACGACGTGCCAGAGACTTCCCTATCTGGTCACGACAGCCCATAGGCAGTGGAGGATGCTTTGAGCAGAAATCAGTCGCTTTTGGGGCTGCGCCCTAGAGCCTGGGGCCAAGCTCGGGGGTCCGATGTTCACTAAAGACAGCAGCGGAAAGGAAGGCTGCGCCCCACGGCTGCTAGGGGAATGGATGTGGAGGCAGAGACATCTTGCAGCAGCTGCAAAGCAGCCGGCTGGTGGCTTCACAACGAGAACCGAGAAGTGCTTGCGGCAGCGAGCCCCAGCCCCAGCTCTCGCTTCCCCCTCAGACCTCCCATGGGTCCCCAGGCCGAGCCCCCGGCGGTGCCTCGATGAGCCCTGAGCCCCTCGTTGGGGAGCAGCACGCCCGTGGTGGCCGTGGGCCGGGGCTGGCCGTGCTTCACCCGCCCCCCAAATCAGCTGTCAGGCTGCGCTAATGCCACCGGGTTAAAAATAGGAAGCGCTAAGCTTCATCCCTCCGGCTTGTGCTGTGCTGCCTCCGGAAAAGCAGCGAGCACTAACGTGATCGCCCCTCGTAACCACCTCCTCCCGCAGGCAGGGTCCTCTCTGCACCCATCCTGCTCGGCTGGGGGGTCCGCAAGCACAGGGCAGAGTCTGCCCACCCCGTGGGGACTTTGGGGGTGGTGCAGTGACCGCGACGTTCTTGGGGTTCCCGAAGGAATCCTGGAGCAAAGCAGGAACTAACCCAGGAGACTGATCCTTCTAAATACGTCTCCCGACTCGAGTTAATGATATCATGCTGAAAAGCTCTGTTTCTCCCCCAAAACCAAGCGTAGCACCAGCTAGCAGTGCTGCACTCGTGCCCTGGGTGGGCGACGCTCACCACAGGTCGGGCACCCCCCGAAAGTCGGCACCTGCTCCAGCTGACACCTGCCCGGCGGCTGTTTCTTTTTTGTTTTGCAGGTAAAAGATGAAAAAAACATGCAGGAAATGTTTGACCTGAGCGATTATGAGAAATGTGAAGAGCTCAGGAAGTCCAAAAGCAGAAGCAAAAAGAACCACAGCAAATTTACCCTCGCCCACTCCAGGCAGCCTGGAAACACGGTACGCAAGCACACGGTCAGCCCCGGAAAGCCGTGAGCTCTGGGGGGCTTGATGCATTTTTGGGGGTGACGCCGGGCAGCCTGAGCTCTGCAGGAGAACAAAATAAGGTTAAAAACCCACAGATCCCCACCATGGGGCTGGTGGCAGCGGGAGAGCTGCGGGGAGGAGCAGGGGCTCTGCTGCGGGGGCGCGCAGTGAAGGCAGCCAAGGGGCAGCATCAAAAAGCCGCGGGGGGATTTGTCCCATGAACGCTGCCTAAAAAGCTGAAAAGTGCTGGAATGGGGGCACGGCTGCCTGGGAGCAGGACCCCGGAGGTCTCAGCCCTTCTGCAGACGGAGGCAGCCTCCACCCTGAGCCGTCCCTGGCACCGATGCACTCACGGGACCTGGGTTTGCGCTCCTCGCTCCAGCAGGGCAGGCTTGCCCACCTTGCACTTTGGGAGCGATTGTGTAACACCGTGCAAGGCGGACAGGGAGGAGAAGGGGAAAAATGGAAAGCGGCCGTACTGTCCCCAAGCGACACGAGCAATGGGGATGACTGAACACAACGCTGCGGAGGCCAGAAGTGATTTTTATTGAGTATCTAGCTTAAAAAGCTAAGGATCCTGGAGCCCCTGTAGAGGCCGTATTTTCAAAATCGCTCTGCCCCCAGCATGCGTCTGACACTATGAAAGGCTGGGAAACCCGGCTGCTCCTGCGGGGACGGGCTGTGGCTGCGTGGCTCTGTCCCATTGGCGGTGGCAGTGGAGAGATGGCAGCGAGAAGCACGGCGAGGGCAAAGCCAGGGCCGGAGGGGCTGGGTGCAGCAAGGATTTGTGCTCTGCGTTGCACAGCTGGGGCGCGGCGTGCCGTGGGATCCCGTGGGCAGGGACGGGGTGAGAGCGTCTCTGGAGGGGTTTAGGCGCTGACCTGAGTCCCCTCTTTTGTAGGCACCAAATCTCATCTTCCTGGCTGTGAGTCCAGAAGAGAAAGAGTCCTGGATTAACGCCCTCAACTCCGCAATCACTCGTGCTAAGAACCGCATCTTAGATGAGGTGAGCGGGATGCCGAGGTCTCAGCTTTAACATTTGGGTGATGCTTTTAGGCTGCTGCAGCTGCCTGTAGGGTGGACTCTGCTGGAGCTGCAGGTGGTTTGAACCCACCTAGCCTCAGAATTCCCATGCGAGCCCTCATGCCTTGCACAGGGATTGGGATCGTGGAGGGGAGGGCTTCCTAGGGCTTTCTAAGGCTTCCCTGGGCTTTCCATGGCTTTTCAGGGCTTCCCAGGGCTTCCTTCCCGTCCTCACTGTGCGTTTGGGTTTGCAAAGGAGCTTTACGCAGTGGAACTGAATTAAGGAATTAGCTGAAAACCAACACGGTCCCCTGCTGAGAGCAGCCCACGGGTACCATCTGCCACCCCAGCTCGGCCCCTCTCCGTCCCGAGCCCTCCCGTGCCGGGGCCGTGCCCTTCCCTGTGTTTCAGCCCCATCTCACATTTTAATGCTCCGTGCCAACGATTTTAGCCCCCGACCTCTCCCATCCATGCTCAGCATGGGCAGCCTGGCACTGCAATGCTGCTGGTCCTTGTGGACAGCAACACAAACCCCCGTAGAGAAAGAGAACTGGGGTCGTGGCACAGGAAAGGCTTTAGAGCAGGGAGCGGGACGGCAAAGCAGTGGGATGGATTGCTGCAAGGAGAGGTGATCGATCACCACCACGGAAATCTCTACAAGTAAATGCAGCAGGGAATTGCCAGGAATGACTCCAGGCACAGAGGGGACGGACATGGGGACCCCAACAACCCCGACCCTTTGTCAGAAGCGAGGACTGGCTTGGGTTTCCTGAGCCCCTGGGCACTCACTGGCCTTTGCCACCACTTCAGGTCACTGTCGAAGAGGACAGCTACCTCGCCCACCCGACCCGCGACAGAGCAAAAATACAGCACTCCCGACGCCCCCCAACACGGGGACATTTGATGGCTGTGGTACGTACGGCAACCTCCAGGCCGGTTAGGTAAAATTCCGTCTAACTATTTCATTTATAAGCGGGTGCTTGAGCCCTGGCCTGAGCTGCGACTTGCCACAAGCCTCGGGGCTCCCCTGGGCTGCTGGGAGCAGCCCTCCGGTCCTGCAGCGCTCTCCGTCGCGTTGCGCAGGTCTTGCAGAGTCACCGACACCCCTGCCCCCAGGGCTGGAACCGAAATGCTCCTTTGGGGTCCTGCTCGGGGGCGTCCCTGGGGCTGGGGGCCGTGTCCCCACGTTGGCACAGGTGGCTCGTCCCACCGTTCGTCCACCCCGTGCCCTGGCTAGGAGCAGGGACTTGGCACACGCGGGGGTTCTGCCGCTCGCCCACGCTCGCTGTTGTCCCTGCTCCATCATCGCACACCCAGGGGATGCGCGCCTGAGGTTTCGGCGCCTCTCCGGGTAGCGCGAGCCTAACCCAGACCTCTGCTCCCCCAGGCATCTACCTCAACCTCTGACGGCATGCTGACCCTCGACCTGATCCAGGAGGAGGACGCCTCCCCAGAGGACCACGGCACCTGCGAAGAGAGTTTCCGGGTGGACCTGGACAAGTCGGTGGCACATCTCGCCGCCGGCCGGCGCCGCTCAGATTCGGAGAACGTCAAAGCGCCGGAGAAGGGCCGGACTGGGAGCCTCCCGAGACGGGAGGTGACCTCGTGGGACAGATCCGCACAGCGCAATGACTCCTTTGACAAAGGGACCATGTACACCCCGCAGGTCCCCAAAAAGCTCTCGCACTCAGAAAAGAATAAATGTGCCTCCATGGAAGAAATCCTGTCCCGGCAGGACTCCTCCGCGCACCGGGCGGTGCTGAGGAGGGGGCTGGAGGCACAGTTTGCCTCCGCGGAGCCGGAGCAGCTGTCCCGGATACAAGAACTGGTTGCACTGAAACTGGAAAAAACTCAGGAACTGCTGACGGAGGTGAAGGGCTACGGGGAGGGCAAGAGGAAGGCCAAGGACTCCAACACCAGCACTAGCACCACCACCTCTTCCTCCTCCTCGTCTTCCAAGTCGGACTCTGAGAGGATCCTGCAGGAATCCGAGAGGCTGCTGGGGGAGGCTTCCTCCACCTGGAGCCAAGCCAAGAGGGTGCTGCAGGAGATCCGGGAGCTGAGGGACCTGTACAAACAGTTCGAACTGCAGCAGTCGGACTCAAAGCCCAAACAGAGCTCACAGTCCCACTACAGGAAGAGCATGATGTGAAGGCAAGCCTTGGGATGGGGAGGGAGGGACACGGGAGGGCGGCCGTTTGGTCTTTTTTCTTTTTTTTTTTTTTAATTATTATTATTATTTTCAGTGTTCAAAAGAGTGAAAAGGTGCCTGTTCTCATCCGAGTTTGCTTCTCAAAGCTTGAACCCTTCCTTTCCTCCATCACCTCCCCCCCCGCCCCGGTGAAGCGACCCTGTGCTCCAATAAATTCAGTTGCAGTTTATACCTCCTATTTTAAAAAGCACCCTTTGCACCGCAGGCCCCCAGCTTCTGTCATGCTTGGAGGACGGCAGAAAGCACCAGCTCCTACAAAATGCCCCTGCATGCCTGGAGCAGCACGTGCGTAACGATGGGGACGGATGCTCTTGCGCTGTACGAGCCCTGGCTTTGCTGCTCTCAAATCCGAGCTGTATCCTGCACCGCAGCTCCCTGACCAGGAGTCTTGTCTTGCTCCCTCACTGTCCTCTCGGAAATAAATGACAAACAAAAGGTGTCCGTCCCAGCCAATGCTTGCAGGTCCCCCATCACCCAGGAACTGTCTCGGAGATGCTCGGAAGCTCCGGCTGACCTCAGGTTTCCCGCGAGCCAGCGGCGGCGTGGGCTGGACTGCGGCCGCGCGGCTCCGTCCGGGCATGGTCCCGCTGTGAACTCCGGGGTCGGTGGCTGCTCATCTCGTGGTACATTTTCAGCCCTCCAAAGGGAGGGCAGCAGGTATGCAATCCGTGCCCAAACCAGCCCTGTCTCCGGTGATGCTTTACAGACCCCCCCCCAGCCCCACGCGATGGGAGTGAGCAGCTCCACGTCTTCCTTTCTGTGCAAATAGAGGATGAAAGCCTTGAATCTATCCGACAGCCCATGCAGGTTGTTTGGCGGGGTTGTTTGCTGGCTTTTTCATTTTCAGTTCTTCTTTTTTTTTTTTTTTCTTCTTTTCTTTGAGCTGAGGGGAAATGGAAAAATCAGGGTTGCGTGCAGGCGGTGGCTGTAAACCGAGAGCCAAAGGGAGTTTTGGTGGGTTTGAGTCTCGCTCAGTGGGGCAGCAGCAGGTTGGCCCTGCTGCTCCCTGGGGTCAGGATCAGGCCCACCGAGGTGAGAGCTTTGCTCCGCGGGGCTCAGCTCGCACGCCGTTACGCAGAAGGGCACGAGGTGGATGTTAGGATGTCTCACAGGGCTCGAAGTACACCAGTGTGATAACATCCAATCGTTACTTTTTTTTTTTTTTATTTAAAGAAACCTAATTCCCTTGCCTACCTTGCAAATAACCCCTGAAAATATTAAAACCAACAGAGTTATTTCCTGGCTGCAGTCGGTGTTGTCTATTTTCTTTTAACCCCGGGCTCCCTGGGACAAGAGGCCGGCTCCCGTCACTTGTGCCGGCTCAGCTCCGCGACCCAGGGCCGTGCTGCTGAAGCATAGACGCCAGCGCTGCGAGGAAAGCATTTCTGTTTGGTTTCCATTACTCCTCCTCCCACCTCCCCGTCAGAATCGTTACTGCTGGCACCGGGTTCCTGAAGGTCTCATTACGGACAGGCTTCAAACCCGGCCTCTTGCTTGCTCCCAGCTCTGGCACGGCTCTTGGCCCGCCACCGAAGGACGGTTTTGGGACGGCGTCACCGGCGTGGTCACGCTCTGCCGCTGAGCTCACGCCGCTGCAGGCCGGGGGAACACGTCTCACCCGTCCAGCACTTCTGCTCTAACATCTTTCCTCACCTTTTCTATCACTCGAAGGATCTGTCTGGGTGCATCAGAGGAAAAAAACATAACCCCTAAAAGAGACTAAAAGGGAACTCACGTGAGCCACTCTGATAAAACCCTTCCCATTCAGCTCTTTGATCAAGAGAACAAGAAAAATATGCAAATAATTTCCTGGTGTGACATTCAGCATTAACGTTAGCCTTGTCTTCAAAGTAGGAAAGCTATTCCAAAACCCCGGTGGTGTGAATTGCGCTGCGTGGGGACGCGCGGGTGCCGCGAGCGAGGATGGGAACACCCCTGGTCTTTCTTCAGCACCACGTTAGTACAGAAATCGGCCGATTAACAGGGCCGGAGCAGTTCCAGAGGCACTGAGGTCATCCAAAACACGTGTCTGTTTCATGAAGTCACCAAGGGCGCCCTTGTTTCGGCGCTGCGTCGATGAGGTTTTGGGGCTGGATCCCCCCCCGGCCGTCCCCTGCTCCCCACTGCCCATGGGATGCATCGCACGGGGGCAGAGCCATGGGACGATAGCAGCTCTTTGGCCCAGCCCGTGCAAGCCTTTTTCCTTGTAACTAGAACGAGGTTTGGAGATGACGGGGCTGATTTAGGGAAGGTTCGTTGTTGCCAAAGCTGAACTTTCTTTCAGGATTTGCTCCTGTTAGGAAGCACCATTTCTGGAAGGGCCCAGGGAAAGGGAGCATCTTATGAAGGAAAAAAAAAAAAAAAGACTTTTCAGAGTAGAAAACCTCTATTTTTCACTAGGGAATATTTTTGTATTATAAAAAAACAAATAGTTTTCCCTTAAAAATCACTCCAAGTCAAAATAAAACATTTTGTTTTACCAAGCGCCCCCCCACTGCAAAGAGAAAGGGTAGAAAGATCCCCCACCCCTTCTCCCAAGCGGGCTGTAATTCTGCCCTCTTTTTATTCTTTTTATTTTTTTTTCGATAATTTTAAATTTTGCAAAGTTCTCCCCTGTCGATCTGACTTGTGAGATTAGAGACAAAAAGCCAATTACGAGCAAAAACGGCACGTGCATGGAAAATGTGCCAGTCACTCCGTGCTGCCACACCTTGAGCGCAGCCCCCGGTGACCAGACCCAGAAGGGGTAGAAATTTTGCTTTTTTTTCAATAATAAAACTAATAACAAAGGACCTTCAAGCTGCAATAAACTTCTGCAAAGGATTCCAGCGGGTTTTTTGGAGTCAGGAGGGTTCAGGAGCCCACCCGAAGCATGGGACACTGGGTTCGCACCCCGAGAAGCTCCCCGTCGTCCCCAGCTCCCCGCAGCATCGCTGCTCCTTCCAAAAAGCCCCTCGGAGCTCCTCTGGGCATTGGGCAGTGATTTTTTTTCGGGGAGACCAGATGTTCCCAAGCGAATGAAATCACAAACGAAGAGTTTCTCTGAGCCTGGTCCCCAGCCAGCAGGACGAACGGCAGAGCCCGCCGTGGAGCTGAGAGTTTTGGCATTTCGCTTTGGTGCCCACCGAAGGGGGACATGTCCCCCGGGATGCTGCACAGGCAGGGAAAACTTGCAAGGTGAACAAGTGGCGTTGGAGGCAAGCAGAACATTTTTAAGGCAGCAGTTCGAGAATGCCAACAGCAAGATCCCTTCGTGTGCCCGAGCCGCGAGAACCTCAGCATTTGGAGCCCATCCTCCAGGCTCGGCCCCACATCTGCCTGCAGCACCGTGCCCGGTGTCACCGAAGGAGGCAGGGAAGAGCCCCAGGTCCCTGCCTGCTGGACGGCCGGTGAATGGCCCAGAGCACGCCGAGTGCCTGGAGAAGATGGTGCAGGAGCGGCTGTAGGTGCAAACGGGAGCTGGTGCTGTGGAAGTGTTGACCGCGGTTTGACTCCGGCGTGTGCCCAAGTCAGGGATTGAGGTGTCGAGCTGTGAAACGCCCTTTCAAAAAGGAAATTTCCAGGCTGGCTTTATTCCAGAAAATCGCTCCCAACTTCTCCTTCAGGGACATTTCCAAAGGCCTTTCGTTTTGGTTTCTGACTTTCTTCCCTTTCAGCTGTCATCCACAGCATTATGCAAACGTTTACAAGGGAAAGCATTGCCAATGAAGTGGCGGATCTGCCGGAGCACCGAGGGTTCGGCGCTCTCAGTGCCGCCGCCTTCCTCCTGCTCAGCCCAGCGGGGGCTCTCAGAGGGACCCGGGACTCTTGTGGAAAGCAAGAAAACCACCCGCCTGCTCCCCCATTGCCTCTGCCTCCCTTCCCTTCTGCAGCCCGGCCTCCAGAGCTCCTCCAGCCAGAGGGCTCCCCACCCAGAGGGCGATGCAGGGCAGGGGCTGTGGTGCCCACCAGGGTGCGAGGTGCCCACCGAGGTCCGATTTCGTTGAAATCCCCCCCGGGACCACACCCCGGGGTCCTGCTTGCGTGGCACACACAGCGGCGCAGTGTTCCCGAGGCTCCCAGACACATGCTTGTTTCTCAGGTGTTAAAACTTTGAGCGTTATTTAAGACTTTTGCCAAATCCCCTTCCCCGAATCTGCGTTCCCTTCTTCCTGCACAGCTGCAGCGTGCTGAGGAATCTGCCTCAAGCCTGCTGTGGGCTCCTGTTAAACAAGCTTGCACCTACTTATGGGCTTTTTCAATAGGAAACAGCTTTCCTTGGCTCCGTTGCAGGGAAACTCTCCCCAGCTCCCCTCTTAAGTGTGCTCCTGTCCCTCCAAACACACCAAAAAACAGGCAGGAAGAGAAAACTTAGAGAAAAACTGCCCCCTGCTCCATCTCCCCCAGCTCTCCCTGCTCCAAGCACAGGCTCACCGAAGGAGCGGGGACCCCGGCCCCTTCCCGGTTCGGTCGGGCTCGGGGGGCTCCAATGCATGGCACCAGCCCCTGCACCCCTCCTTGCACACCCACGGGGACCAACCTGGGGGCTCTGTCTCATTGCTCCGGCTGCAGCCTCCCAGAAAACTTGAAGGCTATGTATTTCTGGGATTTTCTCTCTTGTCTGCCGGTCCTGAGAGCAGAAGGGGCTGGCCAGAAGCCCTCAGCCTCCTGTCCTCCCCCAGGAACAACCCCTGAATGGTTTCCAGAGGGCTGGGAGCTGTTTGCAACTGAGCTCCAAGACCCCACAGCCAACAAAAGGCGCCGGGAAGAAGGGAGCAGGGAATTTGCAGAGCTGGGGGGCGAGAAAAGGGAGGCTTTAGGGACCAGCATGGAGGCTGTAAAGCACGAGGAGGCTGAGGCCTGGAGAAGCGTGCTCTGGGAGGCCACGCTGTGCTGGCTGTAGGAAGCGGCGAGAGGAAGGCTGCCCCTGCCCCAGCTGCAGCTGCTCCGGGAGGCCCCCGGCCTCTGGGCTTCTCCATGGCCTCGACAGAGCTGGGTGGGCACCCGGCCATGGGCCTGAGCCCGGCCTCGCCCCCGGCAGGGCCTGCCTTTGGTTCCGGTGCTGCGGCCGGGGCGCGCGTGCTGCTGGCGCGTGCAGCCCAGAGCCAACTCCCGGCCTTCTGGCAAAGGATCTCAGGGACTCATGAGTTTTAGTTATTTGCTGGAAGGTTGGTTTGGTCTTAAAGGACAGCAGCGCAGGCAGAGCAGGGAGGTGGTGGTGGCCAGCCCCTTCCTCTTCTGGACATCACGAGCTCCGGCCCGCGAGGAGCCGCCTGGCGGGGCCGGGTGCTTGGCACCCACCAACGGCCCCGGGTTGCACGGACGTCCTCCGAGCGGCGTCTCCTGACAGCGGCCACGCAGCTTGCAGGGATGCTGCTGCCGGGATCAGGCCATGGGCCGCAGGAGGTATCTGAAGGCCGCCACAATGCGGGCAGCTCTTGCCAAGGAACTCGCCTGGCTGTGGTGCGAGGCTGCAGCTGCCCCCCTTTTCTGTCTCCTGCTTTGCTCGGACACCCAAAGTTCCTCTGCACTTAGCTTCCATCCATCACCCAGCTCCGGCAGCGGCTGAGCACAGAGGAACGTAGATATCGGGAGCACGTTTCAACACCCATCTGGTCAGACCTTCCCAAGGTTGGCTTTGCTGTGTGATAGCGGGGCGTGCTCCTCTTCCACCGCTCTTCTTCCAACACTCAAAGGGGTCAAATCGTCTACAAACCAAGAGAGCAAAGGGAAATCCCGGAATAACGAATCCTCATGCCTAACGAACCATCTGGCTTCGTCCCCCGACTAGTCACAGCCCAGAGCAAAACAAGTTTCCAGAAAGAGCTAAAAGGGAATTTAAGGGCTTGGGTCCCCCACCGCCTCCGAGAGCGTCTCGGTGGTTTGGGAACAGAAATGCCACTGAGAGACGGGTTGATCGGGACGGGATTTGTTTTCCCTGCCATCAGTCAGTTCACATCCTTACACAGAAATGGTATCTCCAGTAAATCTAAACTATTGCAGATGCTCATCTTGGGATGGATAAATCACCTTCTAGGGGTATTGATTTCCTTCCATTAACTGTACGCAGGCCCAAACAGCTGAAGTTGGCGGAGCTGATTCCTGCCCATAAGCAAAACGCCATGTCATGCCTCTAACTCATCAAACTCCTTGGAAAGCCTTGGTTTCCACATCTATTGTACAAAGGGGCTTTGAAGGTGCTATTTTTTTGCTGCGACTGCTCAATAGAATATTTACAGACCTGATTTTATTGTTGCTTGATCTATCAATTCTTTTCCTCTCTGACTTGTATTTCAGTTTCTCCTTTCCTCTTCTTACAAAGGGGATTTGGGAGGGGGGAATGGAATGGGTTGTTGCTTTTGGAACCAATCTGCACTGATTTTTATGTCAATTAAACCTTCCATATGTACAGACTCTGGGACATTGTTCCAGTCTGCTGCAGCTCTGTTTACTTTGATTGATTTTAAGGCTGTGATGAAAAGATTTTTTTTTAAATTAAAGGAAAACTATAAAAAAAAAAAGAACTCTTTCTTAATGGATTTTGCATAACCAGAACCACCACATGATGTTTGCAGGACTAATACTGAGCACATTTTCATGCTGATGAACTGGATTGCCCCACGAAGAACTTGATGGAGGTGCTGTGCTGGTGACCTGCTGAGATGAGTGGCGCTGGCACCGAGCAGCGGGTGCTGCTCACACAGGACGAGGGCAGAGCTCAGACCCTGTCCGCACCGCAGCAGCCCTTGGCCACGACCCGCTGCCACTGCTGGCAGCCCCAGCCAGGTACCCCTGGAGGCAGTTTTGGGTCAGGTATCAGGAAGAAATCCTTCCCCAGGAGGGCGGCGAGGCCCCGGCGCAGGCTGCCTGGAGGAGCTGGGGGGTGCCCCATCCCTGGCGGGGCCCAAGACCAGGTTGTATGGGGCTGGGGGCAGGAAACAGGTGGGCTTTGAGCTCCCTGCCAACCTCACCCATCCCACGACACTGTGACTATGACAAGGGCGGCTATCAGCAGGCAGACAGCTACCAGCTCGGCTGGGACTCCCCACATTTCCTCCCCAAACCATCAATGGAGAGCTGGGCTGGGCTGGAAGAGGGCAGCGAGCTCCTTTCTCTCACAGGCTCCCACCAAAGCCTCCTCCCCGGAGGCCAGCAGGCAGGGAATGCTCGGGGCTTGCTGCGTGGACGAAGCAGCGCCCTTTGCCACAGCAAGGTCCACAGCAGCAGAGCCCCCCGGGGCTTGTTGCCACCCCAGCAGCTTATTGCACACGCGCTGCCCAAGCTCACAGCGTGGATGCTCTGCAGCTCCTGGAATCGCACAGCTCCCTCCTACGCATCCTCTAAATATACAGTAACACCCCGCAGGATGCAATGGCCAAGTTTTGGGTTCTTTCACTGCTTACAGGTCCCTGCTGGATACCCAGTGGCTGTCTCACGTCCCAGAGGCACCCAGTGCTACCCAGATCTCCCCCGGCCCCCAGTGTACAGATAATTCCTGCAGCACGCTTAAGGCACCTGGACTTGGTGGTCTTTGTAGGTCCCTTCCAAATGAACTGCTCCATCCCATCCTGTCCTGTCCTATCCTATCCATCCTTATCCTATCCTATCCTGTCCTGTCCTATCCATCCCATCCTTGGGGATTGAATCTGAACGTCATGCCTTTGCATAACCCTGTGAAAGGACAGGCTCTTTATTGGTGCCAACAAGATCACTCTAGCACTAGCTGTTGGCAACAAAAACCCAACGCTGGCTCCCTGCGACCTCCTCAGCAGTAACTGGTGGCCTGCAGGAAGCAAGCGTTCAGGCTAGTGTTGTAGCGATCCATGCTAAGACAGGAAAAACAGGTTGGAAAACTAGATTTAAGATACACAAAAATGCATTTAAACTCCTCCAGTTTCCAGCCTTTCTAGGCTTGCTCTTAAACCCCAAGAAATGTCCTATTTCTTGGTTCACATTTCAACAACCTCACCTACACATGGCAGCTCTTGCAGACTGGCTTCAAAAAAATAACTCTTAAAAATCAGATGGAGACTAAAAACCTTCAGCAGCTGTAGGAGTTGGCCTGTAGGATTTCCACCCCCACTGATGGATTTGCAAACCCCACTCTCAGTTTATAAATCTCAGCCTCGTTTTATTAACCCTGCTGTGGCTCTACAAATCCTGTTAGAGATTCACAAATCGCACCAATCTGCACCAAATGAAAAGCCCCAATTTATAAACCCACACGTTCTGCTTGGGCAGCAAGGCCGTGCCGTGACAAACCCTCTCCCGTGGTTTTTATCTCAGACTGCTGCCGCCTCCGCCTCCGGGGGAATCGCGGTGGCATGGCTCTGGGAGCTTGAAGAGTTAAGAAGAACGCCAAAAATTAAGGTTGGGGCGAACCGGAGGGTTGTTGCAATGGCTCTTCTCCAGTTTTTAGCCTTCACCTCCGCCTGCCCCAGCCTCCACCTGCTCTGGCCTTTACCTCCACCTGCTCCGACCTCCACCTGCTCCAACCTTCACCTCCTCCTGCCCCAGCCTTCACCTGCTCCAGCCTCCACCTGCTCCACCCTCCACATGCTCCGACCTTCACCTCCACCTACCACAGCCTCCACCTGCCCCAGCCTTCACCTGCTCTGACCTTCACCTCCACCTGCCATAGCCTTCACCTGCCCCAGCCTTCACCTGCTCCAGCCTTCATTTCCACCTGCTCCGACCTTCATCTCCACCTGACCCAGCCTTCATCTGCTCTGACCTCCAGCCGCCCCATCCTCCACCCCCACCTTCTCCAGCCTCCACCTCCCCCAGCCTTCACCCCCCCACACACCTCCCCCGGCCTCCACCCCCTCAGCCTCCCCCCGGCCTCCCCAGCCTCCTCCCTGGCCCCGCCCCTCCCCGGCCTCTGCCTCTCCCGCAGCCAATCAGCGGCGCGCTCCGGCTCCCGGCCATATAAGGAGCGGCGCCGAGCCGAGCCGAGCCGAGCCGGGCCCACCCGAGCCCCCCCCAGAGCCCCCCCCCGCATCCTCCACCCGGGTTCTGAACCCGACGAGAAAATCCCCGTTCCCGGCTTTTCCCAACACAAAATTAATTTAAAACAACCCAAACTCGGGACTTTTGTCCACCCACGCAAAAGCAGTTCCCGTTAATTCAATGCCGGGGGATAAACGCGTCTTCCTCGGCGGTTTCTTGCAAGATGAATTTAAAAAAAATAAATGAAATTTTTTTTTTTTAAAAATAGAATATTTAGAATAGAGAAAAAAGTAACTAGAATATTTGGAATAGAAAAAATTAAACAGAAAATCCTCGAAGCCCCCAGTGCCTCGTGCCAGGGGATGCTCAGGTGGGTGGATGAATGCCAGGCAGAGTGTGCCTCCTGCCCAGAGCGATTCCCGGAGTTCCTGGTGAAGGGAACTGCAGAAGTTTATTTGTGTTTTCCCCCAGAAGGCAAATGCCTTGCAAAGATAAGGCCCGAAGAGCTATTTCGGGAGGTCTGCAGGAGGTGGAAAGCTGCACGCCCCCTGTTATCCCAGCTGCGGTGGTAAAATATGGTCGAATAATGCGTTCAGAATGTGCTTGGAATAAAATCGATGGGATCCGAGCACTCCACGCACTCCGTTTTGTTACAGGAGCTGAGCAAATTCTCTTCTGGGTGCCTGTCCCAGCACCCCAAGGAAGTGCTGAGCGTCTTCTTCAGTTCTGGTTTCTGCAAATCTCCTTGGAGGGGCATTGCTCTGTAGGAAATCCGACCCACACACAGCATCGTGCATCCTTCAGGTCTTTCTGCTTGCTGTTGATAGTTTCTCACAAAACGAAAGCACGGTGTTTCTTTCCGTAGACAATTCCTCCTTGGAGTACTGGAGTACTGAAATCCTTTTCCAAGTCCCAAGAGAGAGGGGGAAAAAATAGAAAACAGTTTGACCTACATTCACAGGAAGAGTTCTTGAGTTAGCAAGTTCCAACCAGTTTTCCAAATTAAAGCTCAGCGAGAACTGGCTCACTTCCCCCAAACAAATAAACAACAACAAATGACAAAAAAAGAAAATAATCATTTCTTTGGAACCTACGTGAGCAGTGCCAAGAACACAACCGTGAGGCATGGAAATGGACAGCGAAGGGCTCATTTAGGACCCCTCCCGTGACCCCATGGACCAGCAGGAGGCAGAAGCCCAGCAGCTGCGGGATCAAGAGTTTTGGGATTATGCCCCAAACCAATCGGCTTCAGAACCACTCCTTGTCCCTGGGATAAAGGACTGCGAAAGGACAGGCCCTCAAATAGCAATACTTGAGACTGGAGATAAAAGAAAATAGCAAGGAAAAACTGAAAAAATACTGATTAACATTTGTGCTCTGGGAACTCTTTCCTATATTCTATACCCTCCATGCTACTGGAAGATTTTGGCGACATCGACGTCTCCATTAGTGTCCCGAGTCTGCAGAAGTCACTGCGCTGAAGACATCGCCTCGTTAAGGCTCCTTCTGACCGCCAAGGCTCTACCTGATCCCAGACCAAGACATGGGACTATGCCACGAACGACTGCTGGTGCTGGGTCTGATTCTGCCGTGGGACTGGCAGGTGGATCGGATGGTTTATTATGGCCAATTCCTAATTTTATTTGATCTCTAACCAACTAATTGTAACTGACTCTAATAATAATCCCAATTAATCAATATATAGGGTACTTTTAGTCCTAAAGACTAGCTTTGGACAGATGTTTGCATCCCTAATCTTTCACCTCAAGAAAAAGATACCACGCTTACAGATGCTGATTCAGTGAAACTTCCCTGCTCAGCACAACACTGCAGCAGATGTTCATTTTTCATCCGTTTTCATCATGAGCTTACATGTTTTCCCAAATTAGGGATACCAAGAAGGGAACTGTAGATACCCAAAGTGGAACTATATCATCTCCTGAGCATTTTGACATTATTAGGCTCAGGTTTTGGTATCGAGCTTGGGTGTTTCATTGCACCACAGACAATTGGGAGTGGCTGGGCTAGGAGCCGCGTGTTTATCAACATTTTCACGTGCAAATGGAGGCGGGTTCATTTCTCCAGCTAGGAAAGACGCTGCTCAGCCCTATTTCTTTTTATGTAGTGTTTGCCCAGAGCATCCTCTCCTGCCACTTCTGCCCAGGTCCTCAGCATGGGAGCCACTCGCCGCATGGCACTTCTCCGTCGCGCCTCCTTTCTGAGACAGGACCAGAATTTTTCCTTCTAACTCCTACATGCCTATCCACATACATAACAGTTAGTATCAGCTGGCCGAGGGTCTCCTCAGTTAGCTCTTCAAGGACACTTTGTGTAAGTTTTATGGCATGGCTGTTTTAAGCAATTTTTCCTACTTGCCGCTATGGGTTACTAATGAACTGGAAAACAGCGCATCATCATCGGGTGATTCTGGCACATCTTCCTTGATTCTTTCCAAACTCTGATGAGAAATATTTATTAAACATTTCTGGCTTTTTCTGTGTAATTATGAGTAGCATTAGTGTTTCCATCTAGTAGAAGTCCCGGACTATTATTAGGATTGCTTTTCTCTAAATATGATTTTAAAAATACCTTATTTTGTCCCTAAAACTGACAGCCAGGAATTTCTGTCTTAAGTTGCCTTTGTTCCTTCTGTATTACACGCACTTCATGAAACTAATCTGTATTAATTACTCTCAATCCCTCCATCTCCTCGTTTCCATTTGTCATGTATTGCTTTTTTGTTCTAATTGCTGCCTTTGCCACTGCGTCTGTGCCAGATGGACTCTCTTGAGCGAGGAATTACAGCTCTTTGGTGGCTTAACGCAGTCTTTTTAAAAGCTCAGCCACCTTAATTTGTGTCTTCCCACGTGAGATCCACGCAGCCTCCCAGCTCCCTTCACCTTCGGGAAGGCAGAATTTGGGGTGGCCAGGAGGCAGGACAGCCCTCGCTAACGTCACCTTTGGCCATCTCCAGGTGAGATGTGTCCCGTGGGTCCGGCTGAACGCAGAGGGCCATGGGGAGCTGAAGGCATCCACGATCGGCTCCTGGGATGTGTTTTTGGCTTGGATAAAAAGCTGGGATAAAAGACACTATTAAGGAAAGCAAAGTGATGACCAAGCAGGTGAGCACAGCAGCTGGCGTGGGAGAGACTGGGAGCTGTTGCTGCGAGTTGGATTTCTGTGGAAATGTTTTTGTCACCCACTGTGTTTTCAGGCATACATGTTTTGTTTGACTTCATGAAATGGCCCTGAGAATACTATCCTGAGCCTTCCACTGTGATAATTTCTAAATTTTTGAAAGAACTCTTTTCAAAATCTCCCTCCTCAGAGGAAAGAGAGTATTTTTTTCTTTCTTTTTTCTTTTTTTTTTTTCCCTCTTTATAAATTCCCTCAATGTCTGGGAGGGGTCAGACAAGCCAGAGTTCAAAGTGCCGGAGATCAGAGCACCATGACACAGTGGCTGGGGAGTTCTGCATATAGATGATTACTGCTTCTTCCCAAAAGAGTCGTATAGTTCTGGAAATCCTTCCCTTCAGGCTGATAGAAAGGAGACATTTCAGAGCTGTGTGGTTAGAATAAAGAGTTCATACATGCCTGATAGGCAGACAGAGGGTATTATTCAGAGCTGTAAGAATTGGTGGCTTTACAGTATGATACTGAGCAGTATGCAAAGGACTGGCATTAATTGGAACTACCCAGCGGAGATGTGGACATAATTATCTAAAGGACCAACTCTCAACAGATGGACTTAGTCATGGCAAACACACAGCACAGCTATCTAAAGAGCAAAAATGCAAATGCCCTAGAAGGGAGCCAGCTGAAGTCCTGTGGCTAATGACAAAAAGGAAGGACCGTTCCGTAACCCAGAAAAAAAACCTTCCTTTCCTCTCCAAGCTGTTGCTCCTTGAGCACATGCGCAGTCGTGGCTGCATCCAGTTCCCTGTCCTTGTCGCTGCGGTGCGGGCTGCAGATGGGTGCTGCCATCAGACATCACCCTGCGCCGAGAGGGAGGGCAGGCAGGTGGGGAGAGGGCTTGGGGATGCCGTGGATCCCTGCCCAGGGGATGGCTGGGGAAGGGGACAGGGCAGACAGCGAGGAACCGAAGCCCCGAGCAAGCAGGGAGGACAGTCCTGGCCATGCTGAATGCACGTGATGGAGAAGCAGCAGTGCCGAGAGGTCAGAGCCAGCAGCCAGGAGAGGAGCCTGGTTTCATTCTCTTCGTGCTGTAGCAGAAGCAAGTCACTTGATTTCTTCAAAACAGCCTCCCGCTTCCTCCGAGCCTGTGCTCTTCCTTCCAGCCCACGTGCTGCTATATATAATCTCAGCACTGTCTACCTTTTCTGCAGCCCAATCTGGGAGTCATGCTTCCCAGAAATCATGAGATGGCACTCAAAATCACGACAGTGCTTGAAAAGAACCTTGTATTCTTGGTTGCTTGCTTTCTGATCCTTCAGATAGGTCACAGGGTCACTTTTAAAAGTTTGTAGCTGTTGGCAGGAAAGCAAAATTGTGAAGTTCTGCAAACAAGATGCCTGTCTTTATTTTATGGGCTCATAAAAATAACATTTGGCCTTTGCATGTCAAATGTCTTGTTACCAAAATCAGTTTATCTCTCTCCCTTTTCAAGAAAGCTAAGCAAATTTGCCCTCTGCCATCTGCTTACTCCCTGCTTCCAGTGAAGATCCTAACCCTAACTCACCATCTAGTCATCAAGAGGCAAAGTCACAGAGCAATCTGACTATGTGATTGGGGAAATAATGGTTTGCAGCAGCCGCCTCATCTGTTATGTGATAGTAAGGCTAATTTCTCTGGAAGTTTAGCCTTGAGCAGATATCTGTCATCCGGGAGAGCTTATTGATCCCTGAACGGATTGCAGCCCCTCCTGCCGTGGACAAATGTGGACAACCCAGTCTCATTGCTAGCATGATTTCAGCATAATAAGATGTTGTGTTTACCTCGGATTTTCATATGAGTTATTTGGTTAAACACTGACTCTTTAATGAGTAAAAGAGTGGAAAAGATTGCTTTTTATTACGGGGGAGACTGGTCTGTAGCCCTGGGGGATGTGTGTCAGCGTTACGCAGCAAAGCTGGGGCAGCGTGAGCACCACGAGCACCATTCACGGACACGGTCGCAAGCTCCGGCTCCAAGGGTTGGACTCAGGTGCTTTAAAACAGCCGAGCAAACTCCTGCACGCAAAAGGTGGGAGCAAGAGATCGGGGTGCAAGGGCCAGAGTCTGCCACACTTCAGCAAATGGGAGCATCTGCTGCATGTAACAGAGCTGATAATGCCTTGTTATACAAAATGTGGGTGATGCTCAACTGGATGCACTCAGAAACCTTTAAAAATATGTATCATCTCTCAGTGGTTTTCCTCTGACAATCCATTCACCCTTGTAGTGACCCAAAATTTTTGCTGGCATAGCTTTCCTCACTTCCAGACAGCTTGTGACCTGCTTATTCCTCTTCCTTTAGTTTTGAAATGTCACTGTCTATATTTTAAGATGTCTTAAAAACGACTTCCCCTTTTTAGTGCCTTCTATACAGTTTTCCATCCTTTTCTTACCGCTTAGCAGTTTAGAAATGTTTCCATTACAAAGCAAAATTGCATCAAAAATCACAATCTGTTTGTTTATAGGAGCAATGTTCATGGATTCAGAGGAAAAAAAAAAAAAAAAAAGAGGATATTTGGTCATACAAAACTCACCACACAGAAATTTTGTTTCAGCTGCACCTTAACAAATATTTGCCTGCCGAAGTTTCTGCTCATGGGAGCGTGTGGAGTAGTGCGGCTCCCTCCAGTGCGGGGCTGCAACGTGGTGCCCGCGAGGAGGAGGAGGAGGAGGGGGACCCGGAGCTGCTGCTCGGGTGCTGACTCTGCCCATTCCCCGGGGCACGAGGGGATGAATCGCCTCGCCCTCCGCTCTCCGATGAGGAAGAAGCCGCCGTGCCCTCGTGGCTCGCTGCGGGACGGGAGGGGGCACACCGTTAATTAGCACGCGGTGAATGTGACTGCGAAGGAGCACTGGACAGGCCTGAAGGACGTCCCGTTTCGTTTCAAAGGAAAATAAAAACTAGAGGTGCCAATTTAGATCAAGAGGAGATTCTTCAGATCGAAACAGGCCAGGTGCCTGCTAGGGGTAGAGCAAGAAGGGTGCCAGAGGGAAGGGAACTGGGTACGAAGGATTGTGAACATATTTACAGCCATCTGGCACCCTCTAATTATCCAAATGACGAAGCTGCCTGAGTGCTCACCAAAATGTGGAGAGTGAGGGAAGGAAGGAGTTTGTTTGGGCAGAGGATCTTGAGTGCTTCATGCTTTCAACGTATGTTTTTTGGAAATGTTTTATATCACTTACAAGATTATTTATATTACTGGAGATGTAGGAAAATGATAGCAGAAGGACATGGAAGGGCTACTCCTTCTGGAGTTTTCCTTCCAGGTTTCTAAAAATCAAGTCATAGGAAAGAAAAGATGCAGTTTCTTGGGAGGCAGCATCAGGAATCGGGAAAGCTTGATTCCTTCTCATCTGTTCCACTGACACGTTGTTAGCATCATCTGAAGTCTTGCAGTTTCTAGTTTCTTGCTGCAACACCTGGAATCGTGTTATTTAGGAAAGAAATCCCAAGTTTTAGAACTACAGAGGAAACACTTGAAAACGACATCATGCTGCTTACTCACAAAGTAACAAGGAAAATTAAAGTTTATGTTTTTTAAACACCACTATTATGCTTTTATTGGACTTACTGATGATTATTGAATGTCTGGATTCGCCAGTTGTGTTATCTTTAAATTGCTTTGCTTTGTTGTGCTTTCTTTCTGTGAATCGACGGTTTTGACTTCTTTTGTTGGTTTTATCACTGTCCAGCTGGGAGGACATGGATAAGAGCTTGCAGCTCAGCTCCTTCTTTAGAATGAAACTAACCTCTCCCACCTGTGAGAGTTTTAGTTTTAAACCGCTCTACAGAAATGCAAGCAGCAGTGCAATTCTTGGGTTGCAATTACAGTACATCCCTTTGCCTGACAGGAGTGAATAGGAAAAAGCAGTCATTTAATGTGAAATCTTGAGTATGTTTTTATCTTCTTTTTGATCTGGGAGATATCATAAAGTCAAACACCGTGGTGTGATATTTTTAAAGGCTGAATAATTTTATGACCACTAATAACATCTGCTGTTCCGCCTTTTAAGAGAAGGGTAATCAAATTTCATGCTTCAGGGTATTAACTGATCACAGCAAGTACCCAAATCAGCTCTTTATTTTATTCTTCTATCAGGAGCTAAGCAGTATGGGCTGCGTGGTCTCAGTCTCGTTCAGCTGGGAACTGGACTCTAATGACAAATTATTTGTTCTGGCATGGTAAGAAGTAAGGTACTGGACTTAAAATTTGATATTTACGGTTGCTCACATACCACAAAAGATACCAAAGTATCCATCGCGTCCTCTGTAAAATCTGTATTTTTCTTTCTCCGTAGTGGTTCGAGCACACCTCGCCTGTAGTCCTGTGTGCATTACATTAAACCAGCACGGGTACTGCCATGGGAGCTCACCTCGGAAGGCTTCTGCTCCCTGAAATACAGCTCCCTGGGCTGAGCAGGATGGTGGCTGTAGCCATTTGTAAACGAGCACTGCAGAAACGAGAATTAAATCAGGATTCAATACCCAGCACAGAAATAAAAGATGAGCATTAGCTAAACAGTGCTCAGCAGCTCTGATAGGGAAGAATAGGTCTGAGGACAGCACGGTGCGGTTAGGGAAGAAAGCCATCTCCTCTGGCAGGAAAACAATGGAGCTTCGTGTTCAAATGTTTTGAATGAGATGTCAAACCAAGGCTTCGGCGTGCTTGTCATCGGGAAACTTTCTGTGGTACCTCGTGTGAGAGCAGACATAATGAACACCATGTTCTGTCAGCTTCCGACCACAGATTTCTTGCATTTTCTGTCTTTGATTTCTTACTACACTTAATAAAATTGCTTTTCACTTTCCTGCCCACGTGCTCTTCATGTTCGTAGTGAGCCATAACTTCTATGCAGCATTTTCTGCCTCCCAGTCATTATATCCTTGTCATTATAGCCATTTATGCCAGATTTCTTTTTTAAATACATTTTTCAAAATGCATTTCTTTCCTTTTTATACATTTCTTTTATTTTTTTGGATAGTTTGCATAAGTTCTTGGGTGTTGCAGCATGGATGTATTTTTTTGTCCCCCCCCCCGCTTTCTGTTACAGTTCCTTTCTTGTCTTCTGGCAAGTTTGACTTCTCTCTTTTTTTTTGGTCTTTTATGGGATGTTGCCAGAAACGCTGAGCCAAAGCAGTTTCATTTCCTCAATTTTGACCTGATCTTTTTGACTCATCTACAACAAATAAAAATAATTTTCATTCTACATTTCATTTGATTCATTCGTTGTTCGCCCAATCTTTGAGTCCAGTTGGCGGGTTTTGGTACCATCTTTCAAACGAGAAATACCAGAAGGAATTAGGTGATATTACACTAAAATTACCCTCTTTTGCTACAATGCCTCCCAAGAAGTTGCTCATCGCTAAGATGTTTGGTTCCGCCTCTGCCCGCTCTGGTTTGGTCGCAGTTCCCAAACGACTTGAGGTTGCTGCAGCCGCTGACCACGGGCCGGTCAGCGCAGGAGGCAGCCGAGGCAAAAGGGGGAGAGATTTTTGTGGGGACATCTTACTTCAGAGCTTCGAAGGAAGAGGCTGAGGACAAAGCAACATCTCCAGGGCCCAATTGCTCATGGGAGTGCTTTAGGCAAAATTACGCCGTGCTCAGCCTGACGTCCATCCTTTGCCCTCCCAGCGAGTGAGATGTTCGTGTGAGGAACGTGCAGGCGCTAATTCGGCCTCACACTGGCCTTCCTGCGTGAAGTTTATCGGAAGGGGAACGAAAAGTTGTCTTGCTCTGCCCTCTTATGATGGTATCGCATCTCCAGCTGTTTTTTATGAGGCATGTCCTGGCTGCAGCTAAGAGGCTGTCACGTTAAAACGTAAGAGATGTGTGTGGATGCTAAGGTCTAAGTGACAGGATTGACTTTAGGTACTGATGTACACATTCCTGTACTGCCCACTTTTTTCTTCTCCTCGTTTAATCCTCCTCTTAACAAATTATTTGAATGGTTTATGGCAATGTTTCTACACAGAAAAAAAATGTCGTGTTCCAAGTGAGGCTGAGCCAGGGGAGCCCACCCAGCAGAGCAGAGGCTGCGTTAGCTCGGGCCAGGAGCTGGACGCATGCAGCCGGACCCCAGCTGGGGCCCCCCAGGGGTTTTCACTCAGTTCTGGTGTTAGGCTGGTGCAGAGCAAGGCAGCCCCCTCTCCCTGCAGGGCACGCACAAAGTTCGATTGCAAAGAGTTGCAGACAAGCCGGGATTAGACAAATTAAATCATACGTGTTCTTCTTACAAACAAAATGCTCTAGCATCGGCCTCTGGAGAACAAAAGGAGGCTAAAAATCTTAGCAAATGATGAAATAATGAAGAGAAACTCTGCAACTTCTGGCATGCCCCTTATTCATCATTTACGTTACATTGCATTAAACAGCATGTGCAGAACTCGTGGCCAGCGCTTACACTCCTCTGTTTCAAACTAAATAAAAAGGGTGGTCCGTGCTGCTAGCTAGTGTTCATGTACTCACCAGAGAGCTTGCAGAAGACAGTGATAAGGTTGCAGCACTGAGCTCTCAGCCCAAGGTGGTCCATTTTTCATTGTCCTTTCACACAAGCCCAGGAATATATGCAGGCAGCCCATTGTGTAAAGACACTGGGGGCCAAAGGAAATGGTTGCAGCATGACTTCAGCCCTGGAATCTTATTAGGAAAATGCCTAACTGCATTAAGTGAGATGGCGAGCCTATTTACGGGAGACACAAAGGAGTGGACATGGATGCGTGTGGCAACACTTGTGTTGCAATTGTCATTCCCACTCACTGCTTTTAACCTATCATTTCCCTGATTAACTGAGCAGTCAGGAAGTATCTTAAGTTTTGAAGCACACTCCAGCACTTCCAGGTGTTTTCTAGGGCTCTCTCATCAGATATGTGGAAATACTCCAGGGATGCTGGGGTGCTTGTGTCCGTCTGAAATGCATGCAATTTACCTGTTGGTCTGCGCTCAACCATTACCCACCATTCCCAAAAGGAAAAAATCCCAGTGCCACCACCAAAAACATCGCGCCGTGCTTAGAGAGCCAAAAGCTTTCTTCACCTGTTTCCATTTCCCTCCCTCCTTTCTATTTCTCAACTTTGTTTAAAATGTTTGCCCGTGATGTACGTTACCCATCCACCGGTGTGAGCACACTCTGGGGCTTGTGGGGCCCAAGCACTCCTCCTGAGGCTCAACGTGACCCCCGTGCACAGGAGCTGCCTCCAGCTGCATTCCGTGATTTCCAGAAGCAGGAAGAACAGGAAAATGCATTTGCAAAAGAGATTATATTCTTAATATCGGGAGCTCCTGCTGACAGGAACAAGCTTTCCTCACTGGTTGGAAAGCATTCAGCAGATTTCACATTCTTAAATAACGGAGTGAAGGCAGTGCCTCAAAATCCAGAACCCGCTTTATTGAGTGATGGATGTTAAAACATGCCAAACTGCTTCTGCTGCTGCACCCAGAAGAAACACCCGCAGACGCAATGAAGACATGCATCTAATGCAATAAAAGAGGGGGTGAGTGGAAAGCGGAGATGCTGTTGCTGGAATGGCAGTCCTCAGTTATGTCTGCGTGATCTTTGACACCACTCAGGGCCATGCAAGTTTTCAGTGCTGTCCAGAAGCCTCCCCCCTCGCCCTGCTCCAGCGTGGGGCCCTCCCATGGGACACAGTTCTGCCCCACAGTCCCCAGCCACCAAACCCTTGCACATGAACCCAATACACACATCTGTGTAATAATGTGAAGTGTCAAAAACATGTCACAGAAAGGAAACTCAAGCGTACCAAAACATCGGGATTCCGAGAAGGTCGTCACATCTGCCAAACCAAACCCCTTTTTGCCCAGTGGTTGGGATTCTGTTTGCATGCTCCATTATTAAAAATAAATAAGTAAATAAATAAATAAATAAATAAAAGTTGTTATTCTTGTACAAATGCCACTGTCCTTGACGCAGGACTTTGTGCGAGGGTAAGGAAATTCAGTAACAGAAGAAAAGAGAAGAAAGTAGCGACAGCCTGCAGCCATACAACCCTAAACCGGGATCTCGTTACAGTTTATGAAATCGGCTTCACTGGTTCTGACCGGAAGGGGAACGAGGAGCTGCCAAGGAACTCCCAGGTATGAGAGGAAATGGCACTGACGCTCAAAACCCCAGCTACCTAGAAAGACAGATTGATAGCTCAGCGTGTGGCACTGCTCAGCAAAGGCCAATAATTAACCTGATCGCTTTAGTTGTATTAGAGGTCAGTACATGCTGTCCTGCTTAATAAAAAGAAAAATTCTCATTGTGGCGTTCGGTTATCGTTCAGCATCCAGTCTAGCATCCTTCTTGCAGCAACCGCTGTTGCTCACTGCTCCAAATTAACACGCAGCTCACTAGATGCATTATTTTTTTGTAATGCTGTCCACAGACACTGGAGAGCAGAAATACCTCCTAGAAACCAGCAGTTCCTAAGCACAAGATTTGATTATCTTATTTTAGCATGCGCATTATGGCCCAGATTTTGAGCTGCAGCTGTGTTGTGCCGCGGGGACTGGCTCCTGTCTAATTTGGAGCAACGGCAGATCAGGAATCGGTACAATTACTGTGCCACAGTGCTGCTCCAGCCACAGCTCCATTTCCCAATTAGCCTCTGCACCAGAAAGCTCAGCGAGAAGATGATAGGAAAGTGGCTATACGTGGCTTGGGGAGACTCCATGGCAGGTAGAAATACCCCGCTGACCGAATCTGTTGAGACTACAGCTGCTTCATGTAATTAGAGAGGCATAAAGCAGTTAGCTATAGGACCAGATCGTCCACTGCAACGTACTGAGGTAATTCTGGCCCAAAGGATGCAATTAATTACTATTATTACTTGTATATTTAGGAAATCATCCTCTAAATTTAGTAAATGTAATAGGATACGAAGTGTGTTGGCCAGAAAACATGGTGAGGACCGTTGTCCTGTGTGGACGACAGAACCTCGCTGTAAACAAACTATAAACAGTTATAAGGCCACCTTTGGCCTTAGAAAAGAATGCAAGAAACCCCAAAACCCAAGAATCCTGGGTACGAGACCAATTCCCACATGACCAGACCTATTTTTCTACCAGGGGGGAGTAGGAAATGAAAACAACCGCATGCCTTTCAAAAAAAACCTCCTCCTGTGGAGCTTTTGGACTGGTAAAAGGAAATTCTATCTATAGAAGGTTTACAAGGAACTTGAGTGATACCTATGAAAACAGCATCGGATTTTGCTGTGTTTATGGTCATTTCAGTGGGCAGCCTGTGCTTTGCAGGCAGGGTACAGAAGCATTTATGGAAGGACAACCCCACAGGGTCGGCCTTGTTCTAACCCGAGAGGGGATTTTTATCATGAAGTACACCTGGGAATTTGAAGGGGTCCCCTTTAACTCAGAACAGGGCTGTGCTACACATAAAGCATCTCCAAACCATTAGCACATGAGTAATGACATGCACGATGCCAAAAAGAGCTTCTGTCCTTTCAAGGGCAAGTTAAATTAAACAGCAGTGCAACGATTACAGGATCCTGTGGTCTTTTTTTTTTCTGCTCAGGCAACACTCAATGATATCTAATATGGTCATCTTCAAAATTTTAGGCACACATGGGAGAACAGAAAGAACGATGTTTTTGACCGGAGATTCTTCCTTCTCCCTTTTGTGTAGGCTGAATTTTCCTTGCCTCAGAGGTAAATTCTGATGCACTGCTACATTTTTACAGGGCTATCCACAGCACACTCCCCCCAGTTATTTTGCCAGTGGACTCCTAAGCACGAGACCGACAAATAGATCTTTTGGACGGTTCATTTGGAAGAGTAAATGCAGAAGAGAAGGCAAACTTTCTTTCTCTCCTTTTGTAAAAAATTTGGAGGACTAATTTCACAAAGCTAATGCATACCAGACAATGCAGTACAAGCCCCTCCAGGCTGTTACATGAATAAGGTCTTTCATGCGCTGCACACTGCCGCGCTTGTTCCCTGAAGTAGTGCTTTCTGGTCGCTGACCTCTCAGCTGGCACGGGCAGAGGACACTGGACCCAGTGCCATTTGTCTGGGAGCTGAAAAGAAAAGTGGAAGCCTCCCCCCAGCTGCTCCTTTCCGCACCTCCTACCACACGCTTGGGCTGCGGCTGACGCTGGGGATGAAGCCGCGTGATATTCTGCAAACTTAAAAACCTCGGAGCTTGACGGGCTCAGGCGGCAGGATCCCCTGAAAGGCAGCTCTAAGCGCCCCAATTTTCTGGAATGTCTCACGCCCAGCCTGTGTGATCCGAAACCCACAACACGCAGGGAACTCTGTAACTTCTCATCCTGAATGAATGCTCCCAAAGTGAATCGGGCAGCAATACACGTTTTCAGAAGGCAGCCTTCTGTCCTAGCTCCTTAATGAAGGGGAAAATAATTCCTGCTGCAAGTAACTCCTGGATGTTGTAAAGGCAGGGTTAGAGATGAAGAATTGGAGCAAGGAGGAATATTTTACCACGTTAAACCAAATCATTTCTTAGATTCCCCCGACTTCTTCATTGCAGACAGATGTGCACGCTACTTCTGCTGCTGCGTGTTCATCCCTGGAAGATCAAGTTTAATGAGATGAATGCAGCTCAAGAGCCCAGAGCCCTGCAAACCCGTGCCATCTCAGAGAGCGACCTGGGCTCCTTCCCGGTTTGCAGGCAGCCCGATGTGCGCCCCGCGAGCCTGCAGCCGCAGCGCCGTGCGCATGGTGCCCTCTGGTGCTCGTCCCTGCCGAGCCAGGGGCCAGATCCTGACCGCGGGGCCTGGGCACCTCAAGGTGGCCGAGCAGGATCGCTAAAATAAGTGCTTAAAGGAATCTGCATCCCCATCGGGAGATATGCATGGAACTGGTTTTGTTTGTTTGTTTGTTTGATTGATTGATTGATTTTGTTTTTAATGACGCCCCCTTCCTCTTTCCTCCATTGCCTTCCCTTAGCAGTAAAGGAGGGAAGAATCCTGCACAGGCCATCAGGTGCCCCCAGGAGTGGTCTCCTTTTCCCCTGCCCTGTACGGAGGTGTGCAGGCACATACCAACAGAGGAAGACAAGCTCCTAAGAGCAGCAAAAGCACAAAATGATGGGAGGGTCGCAGTCGGCAGCCCCAGTCCTGCCTGGTGCCCGCTGCAACCTGTGGGTGCAGCCCAGCTGAGGCTCCTCAGCACCACCAGCACCACCAGCACCAGCATCACCACGACCACCGCCATAACCAGCACCCTCACCTCCACCACCTCCACCACCGTTACAGGCAGCTGCCAGACGAGGTCACTCCAGAACAAGATACAGGAGATTCCCCCCTTGTGCCTTCCCTCGCCTTTCCACTAAATGAGAGGCAAATTTCTCCACAGAGCTTCAAGTGTCTCGGCACAATAAATAAATAAATAAAGTTTCGTTCTGCCCTTCCAGAGCACAGCAGCTGACGTTTTTTGATGGCCATTATTTCCCCAAGAGCATGATGCGTAAGCGGCACTGACTACTGAGCGTATGATCAGCACAGCGCATAACAGCATCTGACTCGGGAACTTGTAATATACAGCTCTTAGTGTTGGTTTGAGTGCTCCCAGCTTTGTCAGTTTTATTGCTGCTTTACATCACTGCAACGATGCAAGACAACTGGACGTGGTCTGTGTTCTCGCACATCTCTACGAGCTTTGCTTCTGTACTCTGGTCTGAAGAAAACTGCCTGGATCTGGGCGCTGCTGCTGTCACATTTACCCAGGATCTGTGGAGCTGCTAACAGTCGTCATGAAGAGCTGGGGAAAATAAGCCAAAAATTCTGCAGCTGAGTGATTGACCCTCGTGTGTTCTTTTAACTTTCTTCTTTTTAAGTTATGCCATATTGGAAACAGATAGAACTGGTGTTTGATTCCTAGTGAAAGAACATTTTCCATACCATCAGAAATTAGGGTGTACTAGAGAAAGGAAAAAGAAACCTATCGGGGAATTTGCAAAAGTTGCAAATAGAGCACCTTAGAAGATCTGCAGTGAAAGACACACAGCAGGAATTTCCAAATTTAAATGGTTGTCTCAGTGGGCGGTTCATATTACTATCTTCTTCATGGTTCCTCCCTTTGTTCTAAGAAATATTTTTGCTTTTCAGTAGTATGATGTTCCTGGAATTTTCTTTGTAGTGAAAATGCTTAACCTTAATGTAGAAATTATGCAGAAATTTAAGCCTACAGCTATTCAGAAATTCAGAGCAGATATGGATTAATATTCTTCCTCCTTCTATCCCTCCTCATTCTTAACAAAGGTACAACTAGTCTGTTCAGACCTGTGATTTGAATGAGGACTAACTCTAGATGTCTTGGTAAAAAAAAAAAAAAAAGAGAGAGAGAGAGAGTCTCTCTCAGGAAAAGCCTCTCTTATTAATTTGTGTAACATGTTAATGTAGGAGATCTCAGTAACAACCAACCTTCCTACCCCTGGCAATATGCATCAATTGAGATGGAAATACCCCTCATTATATCGTAAGATAAAATACTTTAATCTCAACAAGCCCGTGCTTCAAAGAAAGCCCCAAACACATGCATTTATCTTTAACACCAAAAGCTTCAAGCATTTTGAGAGGTACGATCTCAGCCCACAGAGCTGCATTAACTTCAGCAGGAGCACGGGGCGGAGGTGCACAGGAGGTGTGATTACACACCAGTGTAAAAAAAATATGACCTGTGTGTGTATATTTTAAGGAGCTACACTTATTCACCAAGTCAAGAATCAGCCAGGACTTTCATCAGACACTGCTGAGTTTTAAACGAAAAGAGAAAGGTAGTAGACATGCAAATTGCTTTCTTGTAATTGGAGAAAAAGACTTTGCAATATGCAATTAAAAATAATTAAAAGTACTAAACTGTAAATCACTGTCTTGAAACAAGAATGCTGATATTGAAGTTGATTTCATGTAATTTGAACTCTGCTTTTGAGGAATGAAAGCATCTTGTTGATGTTTAATTCTTGTTTAATAGTGTGTTCTATAAAGCAAACTATTTTGCGGCGGGGTAAAACTCAATTTATCTTTTCATAAGATTTTTCCTCAAGTGAAAAAGTCATGATTGAGACTAATAAAAGCAAGGTAGTCGACAATGCATTGTGGTTTAACAGCTTCCTGATTACCAGTTCCTTCCTGACAATTATTTCTTCTGTGGTCTCATCCGATTAGGCAAGTCCACTTGACATTCCTCTTCTTGAAGACATGCTTTAAAACATTCAGTAACCTACACATTGCATAGATTAAGAATTTTAAATTGTGGACATTGGAAGCGTTTCCAATTCACACGTTACGCTGCAGAGCACTTGACTTACCTGCAGGACTCTGGCTTTGCATAAACGAAAACCCGCTGGCTGCTTCTTGGACACAAGGTCTCGTTTAGGTACGTGACACTTGGCTTTATGGCCAAAACGTTGATAAGGTGACTGATGAAAATCAAGTTCCAACCAATATCATCCCTGGGAGAAAATATGATAGAATATGTAGCACGTCATCCACAAGTTTTGTAATTGGTGAGTCCGCCGAGGAACAACTCGTGTTCTCGATTTCAAGAATGATTGTGTGTGTGTGATTCTATATTCTGACCTAAGCTTTAGAGCCTTTGCTCGTGTTAATATTTGTATTGTTTCATTTTTTTCCCTTTAAAGTTCAGTACTGAGATACCCCTTCATTCTGGCTGCCCCTAACCACCACTCTTTTCTGTTAAGTGCTGCTCTTTGTACAGTATTTAGGACAATACGCTAGGCAGACACCATTACATCAGCGAACAAGGACTGTACATACACAGCTATACCACCCCGACTAACCGATCGTACTGAATGCAACTTCCGTCACAACAAGGAGTTCATAACCAAAAAGGAAGTTTCACCCTTTTGTTCTCATCGCCAGTGTTTATTTTCCAGTGAAAAAGTCTGAGTCAGAAAGCCATATAAAAATTACAGAGCTGTAAAGGAGACCAAAGGTATGTCCGTCTGTTAAAGACTGAAATCGAGCCTTAAGAGTGAGGGCCCTTTTGAGAACGTGGTCTTACAGCGTTTTAAAACGGATTTGGGATCAGTTTATGCAAGCAACAATTGTAAAATGTGTTGTTAGTAAGTCCATAAGAACGAATTCAGGGAAGGTGGAAACTATGTATATATATACAGGAAAATTAACTGTAAAAATCAGTAAACAAAACTGTATTTCAGTAATACTTAAAGTACATTAAACGGTAAGAAAGTTCAAATATTTGATTTTAATGGTGTGTAACTTGATTTCACTTGAATGAACAACCTTAGCCGGCAGAATAGTGATTCTTATTAAACAAACTAATGATTTAGTTTCCTGGAAATTAGACAGTAAGATTCCTTTTCTTCTCTGCTAGCAGCTGAAATGGAGACGAAGGTATCTTTGTAAAGCGTAACATTTTTCCTGCAAGTTTGAAGAATGAGAATTTCTTTCAACTTCATGTTTTTAGATTATCATAATTTATGTGTAATTAAATATATATATATATATATTTGCTTTTAAAATACATACAGGATGGTTTTTCACTGGCTCAATCCTCCTGTTTCTGTCTGCATAGATACTTTGTAATAACTGATAGCTCATCATGCTACCTATGAAATTGTGTGTATATACATACATTTATGTTAACAAGGTTTTCTTTCTTTTTAAAAGCAAAATAATTAGCTGTTTTTGTGGCATTTTTAAATACCACATTGTTTTTATAACTTGTAGTACAAAACAGGGCAGCACAAAGACATGAATTACTTTAATTTTCAAGGCTGATCCTATTTTTTAAGGAGATCACCTGACAGTGATGAAAGAACAGAGAGAAGAAAATATTATTAGTTTTCAGAACCACAGATTATCAAAGGCATGCATTCAGTACTTCATGCATTCAGAATTTATGTATTTCAGTATTAATAAGTTTTTACTGTAATATGGGAGCTCATTAGTAACAAACAGCAGTAGAGGAGAAATACCACAGTGTACTTTTCGGCAGAAGAACAATTATGAGTCATCGCTGTGATGAAGCTAAGGGAAAAAAATGTGGTTCTAGAATGTATTGAGAAAGGCACTTGCTACAAAGACATGCTAGCATCGGCATCGTTCTCATCAGGAGCTCTCTTCCAGCCCTAGGCTCTTAATTAAACATTATTTCTGCATGTCCCCAATACTACCATGAAAGATAGATTCCCAAGGGAGAGGGATGTGGCAAAATTATCCCGTTTTCATTGTATCCCCCATGTTTTCAACTATGTTTTCCTTCAAGCTTTGCTCTGAGGCCCTTGCATGAGAGTATCAGGGGAAACATACCATCACCCAAGTTTATCATAAAGTTACCACACTGCTTTAAACAAATAAACAAATGAAATCAAACTTTGTCAACTGATACTGATATAACTAACAGACTCCTTCATCCTGGGGGAAATAAAAACAATAAAAAATAATATTAAAAAAAAAAAAACACACACAACCACAGAGATTTTCAGTATTTCTTAAGTTCCCAATGTCCATGAGCTAAAACACCTGATGGATGCTCCTCCACCAGAAGAGACCAAGAGGTCTCTGGAGTTGGGAACGTGGGATTGGTTCCAGGTACCAGGCACCTTCCTAAAGCCCACTGCACACCACAGAGGTTTCACTTCCTGGCGGTTCTGAAGGGTACATGATGCCAACAAGTCTTCTGCCAAAGTCAGTGTTAAAAAAAAAAAAAAAAAAAAAAACTGTCAAGAGACTATATTTAAAATGTAAAACAAAACAAAACCCCTCCACCCTCAAATAATATCTTGAGATAAATTATTCGGAGATTATTTTTTTTAATGGAGATTTCTATATTTTTTAATATAAATTTACTTGCTTAGAAAGTACATTAATATTTTGTTTTCCTGTAGTCTATGTTCCTTATGGTCTAACTAACAAAAAATACCAAGCAAACTGAGAAAGAATAGCAAAACAGAATTTTATTCTTAAATACCACACTGAAAATCATCAAAACAACAAATCTTAATACATAAAGCAGCCCCTTCGAAGCAGTACTTCTTAAGGTTGTCCCTCCAGACCTGCAGCTCTTCCAGGACGTAGCTGAGAGCCCCTGCATCCAGCACTGGCTCTGCCTGGAGGAGCACCTCGCGCAGAGCTTCGTTTTCATTTAGCCCAGGCCCGTTTTCTTTTTTTCCTTTCATTTTCCCTTTTCTCGCAACCCCCGGGACACATGATGTCTGTTACACTCCTGTCAGAGCGTGTATTTCCTCCCACCCTGCAGGTCCCTGGGGTTGACAAAGGGATGCGGTGAGCGCCGGTGGGGCAGGCCCGGCGCTGGGTCCTGCTGAGCAAAGGGGGGCAAAGCCACCCCGTGCAGTTCTCAAAGACACTTCCAGGAACCTCAAATAAGATTATTTGCGCAACTGTTTTAACGGACAGAAACTATTAATCTTCAACTAGGAGGCGATGAGGAACTCTCATTTGCTACTCTGCACTCATCAATACAATTATTTTATTTGAATTAGCTTTACTGTAGGGCGTGCACATCAAATGCACCATTTTAACATATTAATATAGGAAAAATGCCTCTTCTTTTCCAACACAAAACCAAACATGAAGTCTGTGGTCATTTTTTTTTCTGGAACAGAATGCTTTTCCTCAGTGCAATGAGTTCCCAGCTTTTATGTATAATGTGGTTTTCTTTTGGTTTGTTTTGTGGCCATACACTCATTTTTGGATTCACCCTCATTTTTGGCAGTTAAATTTGAAGCATGAGGGAAGGGTTTCCTCAATTGTTTTGGGGGGCTTTTTGTTTGTTTTTAAATGAGACACTCAAAGCAGAAACCGAAGCATACTATAAACTATAATTTTAAAGTTTTAAAAAAAGCATTCTCCAAAAGAATAAGCTATAACTCAAGTGAAAAATCTGCCAAGAGTAACACCAGAATTTTCACTGCCGCAGGCTATGCTCTGCAGAAACAAATTTGCTGTCATCCTGCTCCAAGCAGCTGCTCTCGCTGACTTTTTTTGCTGCCATCCCATGCATTTTGCAACCCATGGGCAGCTGCTTGCCAATCCTGCTGATCGGTGAACAGCAAATGGTGAGCGTGAGCACGTACTTACAATACTGTCTTTACTCAGGCAGCAACCCCAAGCACAACTGAGAGACTCAGAAAGCAGAAAAGAAGGAAAAAAAATATTCTTGTAACTTCTAAATTGATCTCATTCTTTTGGTTCGGACATCTGCAACGTTTATGATTGGTGAAACTGGTATGCACATTTTTAGTATACAGCAACTCTATAGCTGCCAAAATCAACACGCACAGTACACAGTGAATGGGGCAAAATGTTCTTTTGGATAATTCACACCACTCCGTCATACAACTCAGGGTATTTTTCACTGTTTTCCGAGCCTGCATTCCCAAATTTATGTCCATCCACTTCCCCTTTATCACACAATACACACGAAGAAGCTCAAAAGCACACTCCCTGAAGGCTAGGCTGTGAAGGACCCTTGTGGTGGTGTGTTCTCAGCAATATAGCTTTTTGAGCTAAATTTCACTTGGGGGAGAAGAAGACTAAGTAGCAGGCCAGGAGTGCATGGAGATGGTTTTAGACAAGCTCCTGGTTCCACCACACACCAACAAGCAGCCTCTCTGCCCTGGACCAGGGCTCAAACAGCCAGTGAAGGGAAGGTACATGGTTTAAGTGGCCACAGACCGAACAACAGTGGGGTCTACGTGAAATCAGGCAGAGGCACAGGAGGAAGGCGGCGAGGACTGGGGAAGCTGTCAGGTAATCCCACATCCACCATGCTTCTAGCTCAAATGTGGGCAACAGGCACGTAAGCCGCACCTGTAGCATAAGTTATATGAAAACATGCTCTTTAAAAAAAAAATAAAAATCTATAGTTAGCTAGTTTTAATTGGTTATTTTTTTCCTTCGAGGTAACATAGCCCAGCTACTCTCATCCTCCCTCATGCAAGATGTTCGGAACAACTTTGGAGTTCGTGTTTAATCTTTTTTATTATTGAGGGGTTAGGGGTCGGACTCGGAACTAAATTCTGCTTTTCACCCCGAAACACCACGTGCTTTGTGGCCAGACAAACGGACAGGACAAGCCTCTGTGAGGGGACCAGGTCGCAGCCTCCCTCAGCGGGGACCAACCCCAGGCGCGTGCAGCCGCCATTATGGAACGACCGTTGGGGGGGGGTTGGGGGGGGGGGGCGGGGCATCGCTTCAAAGCCTCCCCAACCGCGCGCGGGACTGGGCGGGCTCGCACGGAGGGGCGGAACTGCGGCAAATCTCAGCCAATCAGCGCCAGGGACGCGCGGCTCAGCCCCTGCTGCCCGGAGCCGGGGAACCCCGTGGCTGGCGGTTTCCCGCTCTCGGGGGGCCCCGCGCGGCCTCAGGCGGGGCTGAGGGAGAGTCCTTGGGGGGAGGGGGGAGCTCGCGAGGGGGAAGCCGCTTTCGGAGTCCCTGCCCTGGAGGGAAGCGATGGTAGTGGAAATAAGATAAGGGCCCACAGGGGTGGCATAAGGGGGTGGGAAGGCGATAAAAGGGGCAACAAAAGACGAGGAAGCCGCCCAGGCGGCCTGCAGCAGGGCTCGCCTTCACTGCGACAAAATGGAGGACAGCAGAGGCCCCTGGGATTCTGCTGGAGCTGGGTGAGGGCTCAAGAAAAGCCCGTTTGCCAGCCGTGGGGAAGACCTCGCCTGAGGGAGATGGCCGCAGGGGCCGTCCCGCATTTCAGAGTGGAGGCTGAGGCAGGGAAGAAGGTGCTTTGGTGCAGGTCATGGCAAGCTGCTCGCCTCCACCAAAATGAGCCCACACCCACCCCTCGCATCGAGTTTTTCCCTATTTTGAAGGCATGCCTACACAGCACTAAGTTTCCTCTCAAGCTCCTTTGTCTTGAGTGTGCCAGAATGATGTAACTCGGGTTTAGTTTGCATAAAACCACCCATATCCCCCCAAAGTAGGCTAAACTTCCACTGTTAAAAACAATCCTAAAGCTTCGGTTTACCCGTTTGCCCTTGCTCCAGTGGGCAAATTGCTCCATATGGAGCAAACGCTGTCAGAAAGGCAACTGCTTACCCTTCCCCACCCCCTTAAAAAAAAAAAACAAAACACACAAAACCACCCATTTCTTGGCTAATCACTCATCTGGTAGAAGAAAAGCCTGTTTAGTTACTAGCTTTCTCAAGTGTGTCCAGGGGATTTTTGCCAAGAATGCTGGACTAATCCCAAAATAAAAACAATGCTATGTCTAGCTGTATAGGAGAAGCAGCTCTTCCCCCCCCCCCCACCTCCCTTTTTTTTTTTTTTTAAACATTGTTCTTGAATGAGAAGTAATTTATACACACCAAGGCAGCTACTTTGAAGGAACAGCGTTAGGCTTGCGGCTTGGGCTGCCAGACACATCAAGTCAACATTTATGAAGAGCAAAATGCAGTCTCTTGATTTTCAGTTTTGTTTCTTAAGACTCGCCAGACTTGTATAACTAAACTACACTCAAATAGTACGGATTTATAGAGTATGCAAAAGCCCTGTCAGCTCCAACGCTCATTTCTGTACTAAACTCATCTGGAAACACTAAGTGAGCCATGCAAACATCACCATGGGTTGTACACTGCGTCCTTCCTCGACCACGACAATGTTACCAAGACCTCCGATATCATTAAGCACTAGCTCTAACCCCACAACGACACACAGTTCTTGAGGCTTTTCAGTAACTAAAAAGACAACAGGAATGAACGATTACCTCTTACTGCGTTCCTGAAGACGGACAGTATTCTCCTCTTCACAGCTGTACATACTAAAAGAAGTAATCCAATACAATAGTCTCAATTTATTTGAAATAATTCAGTTTGAAAACTTTTTAATTTAAAATTTACAGCACACGTGGGGAGGAAACATGTTTTGTTACAACTAAAAGTTATCAGAAGAGTGCTGCAGGGTTGTTTTCTTTAATTTAACACTGTCATGGCTTTATTCAAAACACAGTTGCACAAAATCTGTTACTCCAAAGTTTAAGGAAAGAGTTTGATAAGGAACCAAAACACACTATATACATACTGCCATACAAAGAGCATTAAAATAGGACAAAACCTCTACAAAATATAAAACCCACCCTTACATATTTGCATGAAAAGACCACCCACCAAGCAAAAAAGTTTCAAAAGTTATCTGGAGGCTCTGTATTATTTATTTTTAAAAAATGCTATGCTGTTTAATTGCATGCCAAGCTGACAAATATGAAACTATACTTAGATGGTAACGCTGAGGAAAAGACAAAATTACTTAGGAAGTAAGTTTTGTGTGAGGCTCAGTTTCTGAGATGTAGCAGCTGACGCACTACACTGCAAGTTGGCTTTAGGAAGCGGTAAGTTTGCATATCTTAGGGAAAGTCTGCTAACCCCTTCTAAGTTCATTTTGTTTTGTCACATTAGCTCATTCAACGTTAAAATTGGACTTGTTTACTGAAACAAGACCGGTTCTGAAATAATTTTAATTCATCAAAATAGTAAATGTTTCCATTTAAAACTAATTTTATATGCATCAGTAAGAGATAGTTAAGGAAAACCCTGATAACGAAGTCCTTTAAAAGTACACTCTTATAAATAAGTTTTCAATCATTCGCTGAGACTAAAAAAATATAGCAAAAGGATGGCAAAACACTTCTCTATCTCAAAGCTGAACACAAAGCAACTGCCTTGAACACAGAGCCTCCATGACAAGATAGGATGTGCACTTACCTAAGGTTTCTATTCATTCAGTATTCATACACAAACACAGGAACTTAGATTGTGGTTGCAAATGTAGTTTTACCACTACTTTTCTAGTGTCTTTACAGATATTCATTAAAAAAAATGCAAAACTCATTTAGTCAGTTTATTTCCAAGCATATTGCCATCTGCCTGACTCATTTCATTCAGATGCCTTTAATGGCTGGCTATGCTTTACAGCTACATGAGAAACTATGATTTAAGGCTCTATTTGGGGGGAAAAAAACACACACAAGAAATTGGGCTTCGCAGAACTTCAACCCTGCAGTATCTAAACTTGATTTAAGAGCTGGAAGTCACATTTAAAGTCTGCTAGTGTGTGAAATACCTTATTAAATATTCACAAGTAACCGATCTATGGGTGACTGACTCTTACTTAGGTCCAGGAAATCTCCCTCTTCCCCACCCTTGGTGTCTTCCCCAGTTTAATGACAGCTATTGTCAGCCAAGACAGATATAAAAATAAGTCTCTTGAATAAAGCTGTGTGTGATATTTGGTTCAGTACCTACGTGAAACAATGTAAATTAGTTTTATATCAAGACTACTGCTTTAAATCCAAATCACGACTGAAAGAGGAATGCTGTGTGTTTGAAATTGTTTTGCAGTGGCTCAAATGGAAAACATGAATCCCTTGGGGCAGAATTATTACGACCTGTTGGTCACAACCAGGCTGCTAGAAAAGAGCTTGTCTGCATGTCTCCTGTACTTGCCACCAACTTGCAATGGAACAAGTTTCTGCAGCCGTTCAATATATATAAAAAACCCCCCTAAACTATTAATTAGTATTATACATGGACTTGAACGATTTGGCTACAACCAGATTAAAAAATTTAAAAGGTGACCTGCAAAGAAAGACTAACTTATGTGCACCTTTCCCCCTTCAATGATTCTAGAAAAGTGGGGGGGGGAGGGTTGTTGGAAAAGTGTGCTTGAAGGAGTTACCCGTTAACTTCTGCATTAGAAATGCATATATTTTATAGCCAAGCACAACGATTGTTGCAGAATTCCTGAAGTGACAATGCAAGAGCTCAGCGAGCGAAAGTTTAACCACCACTTTCTGCGAAATGGTTTCAAACTACGGATTATTTGCTTCTGTTAATATCTGCAGCGAGCATGTATTTTGGAGAAAAGTTTAAGGATTACAACCCTCTCAGTTTGCCAAGATACATTCTTGAAGGTATCCCTAGCAAACACTGAACTTCTGAACAAGCAGGAAAAAAAAAGATCTTCTGAAACCCACTTAAGCTTTGCAATGCTAACATGCAAAACAGGGTAGAAGACTTTAAAAGTTACAGGAGTCACCTTTTAAAAAGCTGAAATAAACTGTAATCTAGTTGTTGGTTTCCAATAGAATCCCTGGTGAACTCAGACTCTAGTCACTTCTTCATTAGAAACAGACCTGAACTTGCCACATAGCATTTCTGAGTTCAGCTTTTTAAGTATAAAAACTTTAAAATCTTGAAGGAAATCCATGATATTAAATCCATGTAAGATGGGTGTTTTAACTCTGGGGAAATGATAACCAACACAGCAAGCTTATATAAAATTAAAGAGCTCCAAACAAAACTCTAGGGGGAAAACCTGACAATGGCTTCAGTGACTATAGGGCTGAAAATTGTTTTCTACATATAGGTTCACTACCAGGCTATTTATTGTATCTTATTTGGAATGATAAAAAGGGCAAGAATAGTAAAACCACACTTCTCCTATAAAAAGTTAACATATCTTCTGTAGGGACATCTATGGTACATGGAGACATACAGATCTGCATAATCACTATTGCGTATTCTGTAACTTAAGAGTCTGGTCCTACTCGTGTCTATGACAAATTAATCATCCTCTTCCTCGCCTTCATCTTCAGGGTCTCGTTTCCTCTTCTCCCCTCGAATACCCTCTGCTAAGGAAAAGAGGTATGGCATAGATCTCATTATGTTCTGTTCAGACATCACAAACAACGTTAAAGCATTTAGAAAAAGGTAATGGAAACAGATTGCTGTTTGTAGTTAATGCATTCACCACTGCAACATCCCCGAGTTGCTTATGGCTCTCAAAAAAGATCAGTTTACATTCCTCTGAATAATTCATGCAGGCCATATTCAGCTAAATACAAGCTAAGCACGTAATGTTCCATAAGGAATTATAAATACACTTCATATTGGTAAATGTTTGTTAACATATATTTAAGAACTAAAATGGAAATAGTATTTTTTGCACTTCCCTGACTTTAAGGTTTCAAAGGTGTGTAAACTCCACCCAAAACCCATCAGTTCCTGTCGATACCAAATGCAACACGCTCTCTTCTCTCTCCAGTTGATCAACTGCTTCGAGCATCTTGCATAAAAATCTTTCAGCTTATTCTTAGAAATATGCCTAATTCAGTCAGTGGACTATGCGCTCTTGTGGTGAAATCATGAAATGCAATTTCGTCAAATCTAATAGATTTATTTTCCAGCAGTCATTTCCTGGCTAATTAGCCATCCTGAGCGCCTACTTTGTTGTCTTAATAGATCTGAACGCTGCATTTGTAAGAAGTGAGGAACTTAGCATCACTGCTGCAGAATTTCAGTTTTTCGAGCGCAAGATACATCTCCCCAGACTGCTCCATTAAGCCGAGCATACAAATCAGGTGGGGACTAGCCTAGCCTAGCGAGAAATTTTAAAAATCCCAGGATTCATCTGCATTTTACACAGCCACGGAAGAGGGCTTCAGGACTACAAGGGAACACAGAACTCTGCAGCTATGGATCGCTTGAAGATTAGAACATAGATGCTAACCATTAAAAAAAGTGAAGTTCTGGAACAGTCTTCTAAGAAAAAAAAAAAAAAAGACCAGAGGGAAAAGCCAGCTGACTTTAAGATGAAGCTTGATACTTTTAGTTTTGAAAGGACTTCAGCAACCTGTAATAGCAGGGCAGTCCTACCCAGTGCCAACATCACCACTTGTAACCCAGACGCACACAAGAGAGTAACCCCTCCTGCCACCCACTACGCAGAATACCCTGGTATCTGCGCAAGGGTCGAGAATAAACCTTCTGCAATACAGCAATTCCTGCTCCAGTCCGCCAGAGCAGACGAGGAGCTTCAAACATAAGGCTGGGCCTGACCCTGAAAGGCTTCCAAACCTCAAACCACGTGGAAACAAAGAGCGAGTAACATGTTTGTCCTGTTTATTTTCTCACAGCTCCTTTTTCAGTATTAAAAGATAAAATTAGTTATTGTATGAAAAAAAGACTCAAGTAACCCACTTCTTGCAAACAGAACGTTTGAAAGCTAGCAAAGGAACTGCACCAGCCCACAAGAACGCCGCTTTTTCGACATCAGCTTTCTACATGGTATCTTCTTAAAGCAGGATGCCACACACTGGCTTTTTTTTTTTTTTGCAAGCTTTCAACTATTTTGTGTCTGACACAGGGACTGAAAGCAATGAAATTAAGAAGTTACAACCACCGATTAAAAGACTAGATAGAAAAAAATATTAGGCTGAATGTATATAAGCCATTAGACGGTATACTGGATTGAGCTTGCATCCTAGGAGCTACCTCTAAATAGAGGGTTTCACTGAGGAAACCACTCTTAGTTTGATAAAGGGAAAAGATACAGCTACTGCTGCTGGTAGGGCTTCGCCAGGGAAGCCTCCGTTGCATTAAACAAGGTATTTTAAGGTATTTTAATTGGATGTGAAACTTGCAAATTATTGGAGGACTTACCTTCTTCCTCCTCATCACCTCCTTCTTCAACATAGTCGTCATCATCGTCTTCATCCTTTAAAAAAATGGTGAAATACTTTTAAAATTGCAGTATACATAAACTTTGCTTAAATGCTGATCTTAGCAGAAATTAAAAAAAAGCAGAACAGTGAATATCTTCACAAAATCATGGTTTCTATGCCAAATGAACTAAGTAGGTGGGGTGGGTTGTGGTTTTTTTCCTTATTATTTTTTAAGCTCATAGCTGAAAAAAACATAAAACAATTGACCAGCAGAAGCCCCCAGAATTAAACAATAGTGCAAGATCTTTGTTCTACTGGCACAATGTCAAGCCTCGAAGACAAATTTATGTCTCATTTTCATATGCATCTGGCTCCATCAAATTTTATACATAGGGTAATGGAACAAGTCAAAATGTAAAAACATTACAGGGCCCATCCAACACTTGCCCTGAGAACACAGGAATTAAAAACCACTCTGGAGTAATTCACTGCAATTAGAATGGGACATGATTTTGTTTTCCAAAATGGCAGACTAGAACTCTTTCTAGTTCTAGTCTAGAGACAACTCTTTTCTTTCAGCTCTTCATACGGCCCCTTGACCACCACCTGTTTCTTTTCTAAATAAATACAAAATTCAAATTCAGCATCTGGTTTTGTTGCATCATCATCAGAAGTGCCACAGCTCTCAACTCCTCCAACATCTTCATAGCTACCCGTGATTATTCCTAGCCACCTACCACACAGAGCACATACACTATAGGCAAGTAATATATGCAAGTAATCCCCAATATCCTTCCATCACACGTTGTTCACGTTCACAAGAACATCCTAAGATCTCAGCTTCAAAACAGACTTAGTTTTAGCTCCGTGAATTGCGTTACAGCCTCCTAACACTACAGGAAACAGCAAATCGTTAAAAAAACGAAACGAGGAACACCGAAGAAGAGTTTGCGTTGAGATGTTCTGCACATCCACTGCAAACGCAGCTGCTATGATGTAAACTGTTACCAAAAGTAAGAGAAATGGACGTGATGCCCAGTTTTTGATCTGAAATTGGAGACTTGCATGCAAAACCCAAGCCAGATGCATTCTCCAACTGAAACCCTCGGAGCTGTCAAGAAAGAGGACTGAATCGGGGCTCCCGGGTTTTGCTTCTGTGAAACAACCATTTAGACATGGCCAGCTTATTTCTACAAGAACCCATCCATAACCTAGGGTGTTCATTTTCTTATTAAGCGTGTTTGTTTTCTTATCCTAGCTTAATATTCCTCCATTTACTCTGAAGCACAGTATCACTTAAAAGATCCTAGGGGATATTTTTGACAGCTTTTCAACGCGACCGCTAAGAAAATTTTCAAGTGAGTACATAGGAAAAAAACAACAGTATTTATAACAGAAAAAAATGACGACTTTTCCTTCATTTCATCTTACTTGAAGTGTTGGTGATGTGATCCAACCTCAACCATTCTGCGTGATTCCGTGTTGTTGCTGCACTCTCTTCTTTTACAAGACTTACATAGCTTCAGTTTTCCAAAATAAGTTAATTTATTCTAATTTATATTTCTATTTTGACAGTTTAATTGGTAGTAGTGCATAGTTCCAAAACATCAGGGAAAACTGATGCTTTAGTTTACAGAGAATAAAGAGGCTCTGGCATCCTGCAGCCCTAAGGGGTGGGATAAAAGTGAGGCACGTTTGGGAAGTCAGCCAGAAGCACCTTCGTACCTGACAGCCACCACTCACATCCACGTCAACGCTTCCTATTTCAGCGACAGCAACGTTCTCCCTAAAATATCTCCCTGCATCTACACCGCACTCACTGCCTGCACGTTTAAATTAACACAAATGTCCGTATGCAGTTTCTCTTCCTTTCTTGCATTTGGAAGAGTCGGCTAACTTTACCTGAATCTCCTCTTTCATCAGGTAGGAAAGACCAACCTCCTCCTCCTCCTCTTCACCTTCCCCCAAATCTGAACCTCCATCATCTTCATCATCTTCCTCTTCATACTCTCCTGGAGGACCAGCTTCATCCTCATCTTCATCATTGTCGTCTTCATCTCCTTCTGAAATGAAATACATGCTCATATATATATGCTAAAAATTAAATTTCATTAACTCCTCTTTATGCAAGTTAATATATGCCAGGCTAAGCTAGTTGTAACTTTTTTTTTCCACAAGGTTATTTTTTTTTTTAAATGCAGGTAATGTGGGAAACAAGTATGATTTAAATAAAGTTAATCTTTGTAATTTTTTTTTCCCTTGAAGAAAGGCTACCAACTTTTTTACATCACGAGCTTCAGGCAAAATTCTCGATGCCTGAAGCAGCTGTGTATGCAAACTCCTGCAAGGGAGCTGAAATTTAGTCAGTGGAAGAGAAACTTGTCTGTAGAATCAAACCCTACAAATATTTAAAGGCAAAACCAGCGCAACATATTACATTTATCTGGTTTTTAATCACTTACTAGTAACTATGAAGCACCTACGGTTGCAAAGTGCTGATCTCATTTCTTTTGTCTGGAGCACAATCACATTCACAGTTGCAGCGACGTGAATTAGAAGAAGTGACAAGGTGACTGAACAATTCATTTTCAAGTTAAGAGCCTATTAATCAATTTTCCACTATTGGGTTCATTTTCATATTCCAGGTACAGACATTTGGCTTTCACCAGGCTGTTTTAAGCGTAGACTTCCAAATTTTGATGTGTGACTACTACTTGGCAGCAGCAGCTACTGGCTAACTACTTAAGGCCAGGAGAAAACACCGAGAAACCCGTCGTAAACAGGTATGACCCAAATCTAGCTAGTTTTTTCTCCAGATACCTGGATATGTGTGCGACACTGCACCGTAACAGCAGCCCCGTCCTATTTGCTAGCAGCATTTAGACACGTTTTAGATATTTTCTCCTTACAGCTTCGACTGTGTCAGTCATCTGCTGAGCCAAGGACGTTTACAGAGGAGCACACGTGCCCCCATCCCTGCAATCGCATCAACGCAGGATTCGCAGCCAGGCGCTGACAGACCTGTACCTAAGGGTTTCACTTGGAATCTAACAACGACGGGGGAAAAAACAGGAATAGCCTCATTACTGATTAAGACTGAGGTCAGATCAAAAGGAACCGTAGGCTTTTTATACAGAAATCTCTACTGCACGATAGGACTGAAACCATCCCCTTTGTCTTACACTTCTTCCATGGGCAGAAACAGTAAAACTAAGTTTTTCATACAAAATAACGTTTGCCCCTTGGCTTTGTATCGGTAGTGCTAAAGTGAGTTACTACTGGCAATAACGTAGTTTGAGAACGTTTCTATCTTTGCAACAATATCTTTACTCATGTTTCCTTACACTTAACAGGCTTCTGTAACAGCACTCAAAACCTTTGACAGGAGTTTCCCTTCCCTACAAGTGTGTTAACACCAAATGCACTCGAGAAGCATGGCTCAGGAACAAGAGCAAAGGACGATGCTCAAGCATTCCCAAAGTCCTGATACCCCGTGCCACATTTACATCTTTATTACAGTATACTATTTCTATCCACGGCTGAATTCATGAAGTTACCCTCATCATCCTCATCTTCTGAGTCCGGCGCCTCATTATCTTCCTGATCAAATCCGTCTAGGTACGTGATTTGCTGAAGCAGATCAAAAATGCTGTCTCTGTAATCCTCAAGGTTTGTAATCTCACAGCTGAACAGGTCGAGGCTCTTCAAGTTTTTAAGATTTTGCTGAAAATAAATGGAAAGGTTTTTTTCCCCTTGTCTTCTTGATACAACCACACGGTTCCTCAAGTTACTAGTGCTGCCGTAGCCCAAATGCAGTCAACCACCGCCAGGTACAGGATTTATTTTATCCCCATCCCCTCCTATTCAGTATTTTGCTCCCCATTTGGTACAAACTTCAGTTCAACATATTGGTTGCAGTAGCTAGATCTGCAAAAGCATTCTCATGAGGAGTTCAACTCCACAGCATGCTCGCAGCATGCCCAACGCATCCATGGAGCGCCAGACCACCACGTACACACTGCACAGCACATATTTGGGGTTGTTTTTTTTGTTTTGTTTCCATAGCCTGCTTTTGTTCACGCAGCCATGGGCAAAAACTTAGCTCCAGCAGCCTTTCAGTAAACAGTTTGACTAATTTAATTACAGGCATCTTGCGAGGAGCAAGTGAGAGGCACTTGGTAGGATTTATAATGACACTACCAAATTTGCTTCCCAAGCAGGAACAATTAGACAACTGATCGTGATTCTTCTCACCTTCCAGACTTCACACACACACACAACAAGCCACCTGCACGGCTTGGCAAGCAGCTAAGACCTAAATAAAAGCGTTTCTTCTGTAAAGCACTGGAACCACGCTACTTGCTCTCCTAACTGCTAGGTTAGAGCACCGTGAAAGCAGATAGAGAACCTCGGAGAAGTTTTACAAGTATGCAGTCTGTACCAAAGTCCTAATAAAAACCAGAACGCTGGCAAAATGGGCGCACAGATCAGGGAGTGACAGACGTCGGCAGCTCCCTCCCACGTTTCAGTAACCTACTACTTGCGCTGCTCAGGTACGCTCCTAGCCAGCCGCCTCAGACACACATCCTAATCACTTCACAGTTTAATGAAAGCTTATATTTTGTCTAATAAGCAACTGCTGTATCTTCATAAACGAACACAAGAGGATTAGCAACGCGTAACTTGGCTACTCTTCTCTCAAAGACAAAACAGAAGCTCAAAAATCTCTTACTCAGTACATCCCATTACTGACAGAGAAGGAATTTTACAGTGCTACGTTTACAAGGACTGTCTCTAAAAAGCATGACATTGAGTTAATCAAGTTGGGACCAGCTGGAATACTGACAAACCTAAAATACCACAGTGTCCTCTCACCTGAGACAGCAAGGGAAAAATATAGAGAGAACATAGGACAGGTAAGAAAGGAAACTTCATTTTGGACACCTTTCAGCAGGGCTGAACAGGAACACGAGCAGCCAAAATACATCACATTGCATCTCTGGACTTGATAATGTCTTACATTGTGTTACTTTAACCCCCCCGTTTTCTGTTTCATTTCTCTTACTTAAAAAGGTGCCTCACATGCAGCCCTTGCAGCTGTTTCTACCACTCTACTGCAAACATTTATTGATTAAAAAATAGCATTCATTACTTTTAAATTCTCAGTTTGCCCCTCTCGCTTCATACTTACAAGAGCTTCCACAGTGCCGAGATCTTTGATTTTGTTGCCACTTAGATTTAGATATGTGAGATTCGGACACCTTTCCGCAAGGACCTCCAGGCCTCCTGAAATGATGTTGTCGCTCAGCTCCAACTAGCACACAGAGAAAGCGAAGCAATTAAAGGGCTGGCTTCTGCCCGTTCCTTTGAGTTTACGCTGACAATTACAGAAGTACTCCTTAGATACCCAAACCCGTGAAATCTCAAGTTTTCGGCTGGTAGAACGCAAAGCGCTGGGACTCACAGCACTCCCTCAGCACCCGGGGACATGGCCACCCTCCACACCTTTCCCAGATGAGCATTTACCTCTCTAGGAGCCATTGACCAAGCCCAATTTGGACATAATTTGCTAGAAAAACTTTAACTGAACCCTCATAAAGCAGCCTGGGTGATACATGAGCCCCACGAGGCGCAGCCCAGGGCTTTTACTTCCCCGCTCACGCTGCCTCGGCAGGCGAGGGACAACACATACCTTTCGGAGCTTGCTCAACGTGGGAAGCTTGGCCAGCGACGTCAGCTGGACGTTGGCCATGCTAAGAAACTCAAGTTCTTTGAACGAGTCATTCAGGCCTTCGATTTCCCCGTTGCTGGACCGACAGTTATCGAGCACCAACTCCGTCACCTTCAAACAGGATATCGAGTCACTCGGCAGCTGAAGGAGCGCCGCTAAGCCGCGCGTCGCGCCCAAACCGCGACCCGAGAGCCCCGCTCGGCCCCCAAAAACGAGCAGGGGAGGCGCAGCCTCGGTGTTTGAGCACCTGGGGTTCAGCTGCTGGCGTGGAAGGTGGCAAAAATGCCACCACCACCTGGTTCCTGCCCTCGGTCGGGGCAGGAGCTGTTGCTGATTTCACACCCGAGCAGTCCACCAGCTCGCTCCTGGCTTCCACACGTTTACTCGTGCGATTTGAATCGTTAAAGCCGTTCGGTTTCATTCGGGATCCAAAACCTCCTGGCTCCGGATTATTTTAGCAGTGAGCTCCGCAGGTTAATTAAGCCCAATTAAATAACTTCCTCGTGCCAATGCCGCTAAAACAACCAGATAATCAATGCAGGTCGCATGCTTCGAGAAGAGGTAACAAGGAGCAGCTAATTAATTTAAAATCATCTCATCCTTTGTGGAGCACACCCCTCGTTAGGAAGGACATTAATAAGGCCACCGTTCCCTCCTCCTGCACACTTTTAACTAAAGCACTCTGAAGGCTGCCTCCTCGTGCTGCAGGAGCATCCGGGGCGCACCATTTGTCAACTTCACGTGGAGTCCCAGCACCGACGTGGCTTTCGTCCAGGACCAGCACCCCGGAGCCGTGCACCCTTTCCAAAACCACCACCAGGGCAGAGGGGACCCCGATGATGCCTCCGGCGGAGCAAACCCAGGCCTTTAGACATACCTGCCCCCGATAAGCTCACCGAAGCACGTGCTGGTGAGCCCGACCAACACTTGCAGGCACTTTTGCAGATCCCCCCCGGGTTTGGTCGGGCTCTCCATGCAGCTCTGGACTTTACTCTTGGGGCGAGCGCGCCGCTCCGCAGCGTCCTTGCTGCCCTCCACGCAGGGGCATCCGCAGGACCCCGGGGCCAAGGCCCCAAAAAGCAGCTGGGGAAGCCGAGCAGCAGCCCAGGGCTTCGTCTCAAACATTGAGGGTTTAAGGTTTTTTTTTAATTATTTATTATTATTATTATTTTTAAAGAAGCTTCCTTAGAAATGGGAAGTTGGAGGGAGGGCGCAGAGCACGGCGACGCCGCTCGGGACTTTCAGCAACTCTCTGCGGAGCCGGGGGGGGGGCTCAAAGCCCCGATGGGGGCTTGCAGCTGGGACCCCCCACCCCAAAAAAAAGTACCCCCCAAAAAATCCCCCCCCCAAAAGTCCCCCTAAAAAATACACCCCCAGAAAACATTCCCCTCCAAAAACAAGCCCGGGGTCGCAGGAGGTGGCCGGGAGCTACCAGGGAGGGCAGAAAACCCACAGAACATCGTGGGGAGAATAAATTTTTAAAAATATATATATTAATAGGAATAGTAAGAGTGGGGAGGATGTCATTTAAGATGGACTCGGCGCGGCTGTGCCCTGTTTACGACAGTCGCGCACACGCAAGTTCAGCCCGACCAGGCGAATTGGGGGAGGAATATTTTAAAAAAAATAAACAGCAATAATAAAGAAATAACCCCCCCAGGGCACGAACTGGGGGAAAGTTGGGGAGGCGGCCGCGAGCCCCGACCCCCCCCCCCACCCCCCAAACCCCCTCAGCAAACTTCGGGGGGCGCAGGGCGGGCGAGAAGCGGGGTCCGGGGGGGGCCCCACCGCCTTCCGCCCCCTCGGGGCCGGCTCCTGCGCCACGGCTGACCCAGATTCGGCGGCGCCGAGGGGGGAGCGAGGCCGGGCCCTGGCGGCCCGGGGCCTCCGGGGAAGGCAGCGCGGCCGCCCCCCCCCCCCCCGCCGCCCGCTCACCTCCTCCGGCGCCTGGTTCCTCAACTCCAGGTTGATGCGCTTCTTCATCTCCATCGCCCTCCTCCTCCTCCTAGCGGCCCCGCGGCGGTGAGGGAGGGTGGCCCGGCGCTGCTGCGGCCGCTGCCTAAGAGGGAGCCGCGTGTGGGCAGGGGAAGGCCGCGGGCAGCCGCCGCCGCCGGCCCGCTCCGCGCGCAGCTCCGAGCCCTTCAATGGCCGCTCGCACACTGAGCCTCCATGACATGGCGCACGGCGCCCCCGCCCAGGGGCGGGGCTTCCTCGGCGTTACCGCCGCTCTCATTGGCCCCGCGCCGCCGCCGCGGGGGAGCGACGCGCGATTGGCTGGGGGAGCTGTCCGTCTGGCGGCGCGGTGCTTTAAAGGGGGGGGGGGGAGGTGAGCGCGCGCGCGGGAAGGGCGCGCGCCGAGGGGTTCGCGTGCGCGGGGCGGTTGCACGCGGGACTTTGCACGCGTGTTCGTGGGGCTTGGGGGGTTTCGCACGCGCGTTCCGTGCAGGGGAGCGGGCTGCCGAGGGGACACGCTGCAAGCCGCCTCGTGCACGTGGCTGTGTGCTCGCCCGCTTGCACGCGGAGGGGGGAGGGGTGGGGGTGTCGCAGGTTTGTTTGCCCACGGGTGAGCGTTGCACGCGGGGGAGGTTGCGGGCGGGGGGCTGCGTGGCCCGTTGCATCGGGTATGAGGGGGCTTGGAGGAGTTGCGTGAGTGCTTTTGCAATGTGGAGGCACGGTTCTGCAGTTGAGGGGTTGTGTGCGCGGTTGCACAAGTTGGGCTGCGGGCTGGGGTTTGCAGGGCTGGTTGCACACGGGGGTTGCAGGTGGGCGCTTGCACGTGCTCTGCTGCCCGTAGGGGTTGCGCACACGGTGTTGCATGCCCGGTTGCGTAAAGGGCTGCAGGCGGTTTTGCACGCTGGGCGTTGCGCGGCGGAGGGCTGCAGGTGGGGTTTTTGCATGCTTGGTGAATTGCGGGGGGGGTCTTTTGCACCTAGGACCTTGCACGGGGGGGTTGCGCAGAGGGTTTTGCACGCCCAGTTGCACAGAGGTTTGCACGCTGGGGTTATACTGTTTGCTGGTGGTTCCAAAGGGAGGCGGGATGTGGGGGCTGTGCCTTTGCAGCTTCGCTCTTCTGGCAGAGCTGCTCTGGTGCCTCCTCTGCACGTGCTGTAACAGCAGGAGAGACAAATTGCAGCTGCCCAGGAGAGCCTTTAGGTGTTAAAACTTCTGCAGGAATCCCCTGGAAAGCTCAACCCAATCATGTATCCCTTGCTGCCTTTTATTCCGGTACCACAAGACTAAAGCCCGTGCAAGACAGCTTAAGGAAAACTTTGCCAAATTGCTGGCCCTCGTTAAAATTTGGATGCTCTCAGTGCTGAGCCATCAGCAGCTGATGCCCAGCGAGCTCCTCCCCATTGAGAGCTGCATGGGCCTTGCAGCACAGGCTGCAAAAATGTCCCAGCTGCTGCAGGAAGCTGCTGCTTGAATGTGGAAGCGTGCAGGGAAAGGGCGCGATGCTGGAGCAAAGCCGCTGGGTCTGGCCAAACCTGGGTCTGTGCTGCCCACAACCCCTGCTGACCGAGACGAGGCTGCTCTTGCTGATAATTTACATCTGTTCGGGTTAATTGGCACAACGGCAGCTTTGCAAATATGCTGGGGGAAGGTAGATGCACAAGCAGACGGTGACCTGGTGTGTGACAGCGTAATTCTTTAATTTCAAGGCACGAACACACAGGTGGATATACTGTCTGTACATCTGGAAGACTTCATTACTACTATAAAAAATAAAAAATCTATATTTTAAGGCCACAGGAGATGTTGATGTCCAGCAGCGGAGCCAGAGCTTTGCCGGGCTGGAAGCGCTGGGGCGGCAGAGCTGCTCCAGGTATTTTTGTGTTGATTCCCTCAGCTTCGAGCCCGAGAAGCTTTGGCAGCTGAGCATCTGAGCAAAACCATGGGCATCTGTGCTGGGAGGGGAGAAAATATTTCCTGGTTCAGGCAATGCAGGCTTTTTCTTCTCTGGTTGTTGAGAGCTTGGCCAGTGTGTTCCTGTATTTATCTGAGAAGGGGTTAAAGATGTGGTCAAAAGGAGCAAATCTTGCCAATTCTTCAACATATTTGGTCCGGAAGGTATTTTTATTTAGCGGGTCAGAAGCATGCAAACGCACCCGCTTATGGAACAAAAACCCTGGCTGGTTTTGCTGAAGAGGGCAATCTGTTGCGGTGGCACTCGGGGTGCAAAAGGTCGAGCGCCGCTTTGCCGAAAATTGACTTTTCTTTGCAACAGCTGATACTGAAGTGCTTTAAAAGACGCGATTCCCTTGGTGCAGAAATAAAAGCTCATCAGGGAGCTGGGGCAGGATTTAATGCCAGCTGTCTATTAGCCTTGCGGAGTTGTACTTTTTGCTTATTTCACCTGTTTTGGGACCTTCCCTGGAAAAGGCAGTGGGAAACGAGTGGCCTGCGTGCAAGGGAAGGAAATTCCTCACAAGGGAAGGAAGGGAGAATTGCACTTTTTGCCTCAGCCCCACTTTTGCCTCCTGAAAACACTTTGGGATCGCGGTGTCAGCATCGGTTCTGTGCATTCATAACTAATGAATAATAAATAATAAACACAGGAAATGGGGCTCAGCCCTTGCCACGGCGCAAAGCAGCGCTGCCTTCCCAGAAATGCCATCCTGGCTGTCAGCAGCTTTCTGCAAAGCCCTGAACCTGGTGCATCTTCACTGGCCCTGTAGAGGGCGGCTTCGAGCTCCTCTTGCAGCTGTGTGCACATTTTGGGGTGCACAGCTGGGGTTTTTTTTGCGGGGGTGAACCCCCGTGGGGTGCCAAGCTGCCGCGAACCCCCCTTTTTGGGGCTGGGGGTGTGCAAAAAGCAGGGTCACAGATGCCGGGAGGTGGAGGCAAGGAGCCCCAAAGCCACCCCATCCTCCTGGTTTGGGGTTTTGCTGCTGCACCCGCGTTGTGCCACGGCTCCTCCCGTCCCGCTCCTCCGGGAGGCTGGTACGGCTGGAAAACTGAGCGGAGACCTTGAGAGCCCTTCTGGTTTCTTCCTGCGCAGAGATAATTGTGAACGGTTTTCGAAAACGGAGGGAAATCCTCTTTAGCCTTAAAGCTGCTTAGCGCATGAAGGCTCGCCGGGGCCGGGAGGCAGAGCTGAGCAGGGCACAAGCGGGGTTTGGGGGTGAATAATGGGGGAAGCTTCACCTCCTGCTGCAGCCACGGGGCTGGACGGGCTCTGGGTTTCCCCTACAGGGGGAGAAATTCGTGCAGGCATTCTGAAGGGAAAGGATTAAATGAGTGCTGCAAAGCCTGAAGGCGCCCCGGTGCGCGCCCGCTGCCGGCGCCCTGCGTGAGCCACGGCTCCCGTGACGGAAACCCCGGGGTTTTCCTGCGACTTGCGGGGAGCTGCGCGGCGCTGCGTTGGAAAGGAGGCGTCTGCACGCTCTGTCAAGTAACCTCGGCTTCCAGGAGGCGGCGGGGCCCTTTCCAGCCATTTCTTTGTGCGTTTGCCATGAGCCGGGAGGGAGCCGGCGCCTCCGGCTGCACGGTGCGAGCCCTGTGGGAGCCCCGGCTGGTGGCAGCTCTGCCCCAGACGTCGATTCCTTCGCATGATGGCTTGGAAGGGAGCTGAAAATCCGCCTGGTTCCTGCCCCCCAGCCCCATCCAGCCTGACCTTGCCCCCCCCCCAGGAATGGGGCACCCCCAGCCCTGCGCCAGGGCCTCGCCACCCTCTTGGGGAAGGATTTCTTCCTAATACCTGACCCAAACCTGCCCTCTTTCAGCTTAAAGCTGTTACTCCCAGCCCTGATAATGGTCGTGTTTACCCTTCCTGACCTGTGTGCTCGGGCTTCGCTTGCTCTCGTACCTCTGGAGAAGGCTTCTCTGCTTTCCTGCGCCCTGGCATCGTGCACCGATGCCAAGAAGCATCTAGTGATATTTTTTTCTTAGTAAACTTGGCGTGCTCTGGGCTTTGTGCATGTATTTTATTTTCACTTCTTTCAGCGGGTCCGTAACACTGCAGCACCGCCCCTGCTCCTGCCTGGGGGCTCCCAGAGGCTGCCCCAAAGCCCCCCCCCCCCCCCCCCAAACCCCTGCCTCGCCAGCCCAGCGCCTTCCACCTCCGGTGCCTCACCGTCTTTCTGGTTCATCATCGCCGTGTGCTGGACCCGGTGCGCTGGGATTTGCCCCGATATTTGGGTAGCTGTTGTATCGTCCAGATCATCGTACATCACCTCCAGCATGGCTAACGCCCTCGGGCGTTGGGTGCCCCTCTCCTGGGTGCCACACAACACCCCTCGAGGCAGATCCCTTTCCTTCATGCTGGCAGAAGCCACCTCCAGAGGCTGAGGGCTTGTGCCCTAATGGCTTTCTCGATGCCCCCTTCCCTAGAGAGGGATCCCAGCTGCTCGGCTTCCCTGCCCTCTAATTCCCGAGCTGTTATCCCAGCACCGGTGCAGCCCAGTGTCAAGGTGCTCCCTTGGCTGATGGCTGGGATCTTTTTGCATGCATGGGTCTTTTTGCAAAAACCTTTTTGGCATGGTTTATAGGGAAGCTGGTGGGAGCTGTACTGATCGGAAGGGCTTTTTTTGGTCCGAGTTACGGCACTGCACGTCTCGCTGGGGTTTCTACAAGTGTCCAGTGACGGCTGCAAGATGTTGTGTTCAGAGCAGCTCTGGAAAAAAACTCCCCAGGGTTGTGGTGGATTCTCAAGCATCGGGATTTTAAGGTTTGGCTACGGGAGGTGCTGGGCGACCTTCTCTAGGCACTGCTTGTAGGTCGGACCTGATGATCTCTGAGGTTCCGGGGCTTCTACCCGCGGCGATGGTTCATGGCACGGAGCTGTCCCAAAGCATTTCCTCATGTGGTAGGTGGCAAAACCCACACCAGGCCCCACAGCTGCCGAGGTCCCGTGGGACTGGGAGAGAAGAAATGGGGCAGGGCAGGTTCAGCCCCGCCAGGGGCGTTCGTCGCAGTCAGCGTCCGTCTCGTGTGGTCGTGCACGGCGGAGACAAAGTCAATTGTTAGTCACTTTATTGGCAGGAGTTCATATTTACAACAGAATAATAGGAAATAGGAAAGAACCTAGGCATTACAAAGCTCTTCGGTGTTTGCACAGCTTTTATGGCCCGGGATGGCATCATCCATCTGCTGAAAGCTGTGGGTGTCGAGTCACCACCGTGCTAAAAACAGAGGCGGCTGCTTCGTTCAGAGGATGTAACTTCCAACGTGGTGACGAAATTCTTTTCTTCGTCCGAGTCGCCGCGTCTGCAGAGAGGGGAAGAGGCTAGGAAGCGATTCCCATGTCCTCCCATTGTGTTTCGGGGCGGGCTGGTGGCCGCACGGGGATCCTGCACGCACCTGGCTGCCGGCGAGCCCAAAGAGGAGGCTTGGGTGCTTCGGGAAAAAAAACTGAAGTGGCTTTTTGGCATTTCTGCAGGCAGTCCCAGTGGCGATTTGTGCTTCTCTGGTTGTCCCTGGCACGGGGCTGGCTGCCCAGAAGGTTTCCTTGTTTCGGGGAGGCGCTGCCGGGTGCTGCTGCCTTGGGGAGGTCGGCAGTAGTGAAATGCTCTGAGTGCCCTGGTGCTCCGTGGCTCTTGTACCTGCCGAGCCTGGGGAGTCACAGCAGGAGACCCAGGAGGCCGAGAAGGATGACGAGGGGCAGGTGGTACTGGAGGAGCGATCCCGTAGACTCCAGAATCTCCTGGGAAGCCGAGGAAGAGAAATCAGTTGGCAGCAGCCTGGTCCAGCGTGCTCCGCCGATCCCCTCTGCCCTCCCCCTGTCCCTGCTGCGTGGGCTGTGGGGCAGAAACCAAAGTGCCCCGGAGCCTCCCTGCGGGAGCAGTGCAAGGCAAAGGGCTCCAGGTCGCAGAGTCAAAATTTGGGGAGAACCTCCCTGTTTTGCACATCCCTTCCCCAAAGCGAGATGGTGCTCGAGTGGGTGGTCAGGAGCACGAATAACCCTTGTTGGGGCAGCAGGAGTTAAACTTGGCTGGTAAGGCGTGCGGGAGGAGCCGATTTTTTTTTAGGAATACGAAGAGAAATGCATCGGGTACTCACCTCGTACATGTACATGGTGGGAAGTATCGTGACGTTGTCGGGGTAGTACTCGACGGTTGCGTACAAGTAATCACCTGCAGCGAAAGCATCGGATCACTGAGTCGGTGCCACCCAGCGTAGGCTGGGAGCTGGACCTCAGGGGCCGCGGGGCCGCACCAGTTTGCACCAGTGGTGCCGGCACGCTGCGGCGGGTGCAGGAAAGCCAACGCTGCGTCACCCCGGCAGGGTTTCTGCTCTTAGTGCACCTCGGTGAGCTTTTAGCTTGGCAGAGCGTGATCTGGGATGTGAGTGAGCGCCACTGGGGGCAGAGCAGCTCCAGAGAAAGGGCTTTGAGCTCTCCTTCTAATCCTCTTGTACGTTTTACGCAGCTCTTGTCCCAGCACCCCTTAATTTAGGCCCTTCCAGAGGGAGGGCGCCCGTTTCCCATGGGTTTGTTCCCGTTTGCACCCGCGGCTGGGGATGTGGACAAAATGTTTTCATCCGAGGGGTCTCCAGAGGCTGCTGCTCCTGGAGACGTGGCGGTGCCGGGGCCGCCCTTTAGGAGTCGAAGGAGCAGCAGCTTCTCCAGCACCGCCTGCAGCCCCTGGGGGCATCCGGACCCCTGGCCCCCTGCCCCTGCTCCTGTTCCTGCAGAGCCTCAGCACTGGGTTACCCTGCCCTTGCCGTGTGGTTTGTGTCAAAATTATCAAAAAGCGAGAATTTCTTACCAAAACGAGATGCGTAGTCATATAAAAACTGTGTTATTTCCTCCTCTTCTCCCACTTCAGCATACCCTAAAAAAAAACAAAACAAAAAAAACAATAAATTAAAAAAAAAAACACAAGAAAGGAGCAGTTCGTACCTCACCAGCGTTAGCAGACTTGCACGGAGCCGGCTCGCTCCCCGCACCAGCGGGACGTGATTTCGCAGGAACAGCTTTGCTGATTTATGGGCGCTTTGCGCAAAGCTTGCTCCCTCGTGGGAGTCACGGATTCGCAATCTGGCCCCTAATTAAATCAGGGACTTCAGAGCAAAAGCTCTCATGTTACAGACCGGACCGGAGCTCGCCCCATGCTTGGGTTTTCCCTCCGCAGGTTTGCCAGGAGAGGGATCGGGGGCAATGGGGCCACAGGCATTGGGCTGCGTCCCCGTGTCCTGGGTGTCCCCGTGTCCTGGGGCCCATCCCCGGCATGGAGCCGCGTTTCCTCGGGCGAGCCACTATAAATAGGTTCGTGCATCACACAACTCGGTCCAGCTCGTGCCGAGCCCTGCTCGTTTCCCTTTTCCACATGTGCACTTTTCTCCTTTCACGCTCGGGGACCGTTACGACCCGACTCCCTTATTCCTCATGTGCTGGTGGGTGGCACCCGTGGGTGCCCCTCTCCACACCCCGCCCCGTGTCCTCGCGTGCCCCGAGCATCCCCGGGCTGTGCCCCCAGCCCGGAGCCCAATTCCCAGCACCACGACATGCTTTGACCCAGCCTTGAGGTGCACGGGGAGGCAGCGCCGGGTGGGCGCCTGGGACCTCCCTTTGGGAGGCTCGGACCCGTCGGGAGCGCTCCGTTCCTTTCCAGCTGCGCTCACGTCAGCTCCCAGCCACCTTCTCCCTGCGCTGGGCTTTCCGAGAAAGCTTTCCGTGCGGGCTCCTATTTGTGCTTGGGATAAAAAGGGAGCTGCGTCGCCGGGCGGGAGCAAAGAGCTTCCATCTGGGAAGCCCCGGCTGCGTTTAACCCCTTGCACAGTGCAGGATGTGTGGCTCCATCCCTTCGCTCGGCAGAAGGGCTCCCTGCAGCCCAAACCAGTTCCCAGCCACAGGTTTGCTCTGGGCACTGCTGCTACCCAGCTTGGCTCGCCTGGTGCCCTCCGGCTCGTGAGCACCCACCTGAGGACTCGGGAAGTCCTGTTTGTTCCCTTGCCTGTGTCCGTCTCCCTTAATAGGTCACAGCTGCGTGCCGCGAGCTCGTTTGAACGCAATGTGGAAAACGTTACGGATTGTCAAACTGCCTCCTGCAAGCACCAGCTCTGCTGTGACTCTCAGGATGTGCGCACCGAGCTTTCCCTGGCTCGTTCTGCTCCTGACACCTCCACCGCCAAGCAAACGCCCCCAGCCCCTTCTGCCCGACTGCAGCCAGCCATCCCGCAGCATCCCGGGAACGTACACGGTCCGAGCTGCTCGAGCGCCCAAGTTGCAAGGCAGTAAAAGAGAAGGAACAGCGCATTTACCCAGCAGAAAAGGAAGAGCCAAGACCGCCACGAACAAAAAATTCATCGTCCCGCGTCGCGGTGCCGTCTGCTGATGCTGCCCGGTGCTGCTGCTCAGCAATTTCTCGAGACGTCCCAGCGGCACGGCCAGGAGGCAGGAAATGACACTGCTGGGGGCCGGGCCGAGTGGCCCCCGCGCTGGGGAGAAGGCACGGCACGCTCCTCCGAAACGTGCCCAGTTGGATGCGATGGGGTGGCTGGGCCAGGGGGGCGCGCGGCCTCTCCCG